>NW_016887692.1:0-825 GCF_001698545.2 Rhinopithecus bieti | reverse complement strand
ACTGCGGAGGCAGCAGAACAGCAAAGACTGCTGCCTGTTCCTTCCTCTGGAAGCTTCATCCCAGAGGGGCACCCAACAGATGCCAGGTGGAGCTCTCCCATATGAGGTGTCTGTTGACCCTTGCTAGGAGCTGTCTCCCTGTCAGGAGGCACGGGGTCAGGGACCCACTTGAGGAGATTACTATAAACACTTCTATGCAAATAAACAAGAAAATCTAGAAGAAATGAATAAACTCCTGAACACATACACCCTCCCAAGACTAAACCAGGAAGAAGTCAAATCCCTGAATAGACCAATAACAAGTTTTGAAATTGAGGCAGTAATTAATAGCCTACCAAACAAAAAATGCCCAGGACCAGACAGATTCACAGCCGAATTCTACCAGAGATACAAAGAGGAGCTGGTACCATTCCTTCTGAAACTATTCCAAACAATAGAGAAAAGGAACTCTTTCCTAACTCATCTTATGAGGCCAGCATCATCCTGATAACAAAACCTGGCAGAGACACACACAAAAAAGAAAATTTCAGGCCAATATCCTTGATGAGCATCAATGCGAAAATCGTCAATAAAATACTAGCAAGTCGAATCCAGCAGCACATCAAAAGCTTATCCACCACCATGACAGCTTCATCCCTGAAATGCAAGGCTGGTTCAACATATCTAAATTAATAAACGTAATCCATCACATAAAGAGAACCAATGACAAAACCATATGATTATCTCAATAGATGCAGAAAAGGCCTTTGATAAAATTCAATACTCCTTCATGCTAAAACTCGCAATAAAGTAGATATTGATGGAACATATCTCAAAATAATAGGA
>NW_016887691.1:0-1522 GCF_001698545.2 Rhinopithecus bieti | reverse complement strand
TCCCTCTTTGTGTGTATATGTATATATCTGTTTATAATTGTCTACAGTATTAGTGAAATGCTTTACTGAGATTACTTGAAAATATATATTCTTTAATAAGAGCTATTTCATGTAAAACAAATAACCTACTTCATCAGGTTGGAGTACAAAAGTCACAATTCTTTTATAAATAAAATTAAGATGACTGCACCTCCATCCATCTCACTGATTAAAACATTTCTTCTTTCTACCCCAGGGTCAATAAGAGCTATTTCGTGTAATGTCAATGTCCTACTTTGTCAGCTTGATGTATTAAAGTCACAGTTCTTTTCTTTTTTGAACATTCTGTTTTTTAAAAAAATTAATTTTTTTATACTTTAAGTTCTAGGATATGTGTGCAGAACATGCAGGTTTGTTACATAGATGTGCACGTGACATGGTGGTTTGCTGCACCCATCAACCCGTCATCTACATTTGGTATTTCTTCTAATGCTATCCCTTCCCCAGCCCACCACCCCTGACAGGCCCCAGTGTGTGATGTTCCCCTCCATGTCCATGGGTTCTCATTGTTCAACTCCCACCTATGAGTGAGAACATGCAATGTTTGGTTTTCTGTTTCTGTGTTAGTTTGCTGAGAATGATGGTTTCCAACTTCATGTCCCTGCAAAGGATATGAATTCATCCTTTTTTATGGCTGTGTAGTATTCCATTGTATATATGTGCCACATTTTCTTTATCCAGTCTCATTGATGGGCATTTGGGTTGGTTCCAAGTCTTTCCTATTGTGAATAGTGCTGCAATAAACACACATGTGCATGTATCTTTAGAGTAGAACAATTTATAATCCTTTGGGTATATACCCACTAATGAGATTGGTTAAATGTTACTTCTGATTCTAAATCCTTGAGGAATCGCCACACTCTCTTCCACAATGACTGAACTAATTTACATTCCCATCAACAGTGGAAAAGCTTTACTATTTCTCTACATCCTCTCCAATATCTGTTGTTTCCTGACTTTTAATGACTGCCATTCTAACTGGCATGAGATGGTATCTCATTGTGGCTTTGATTTGCATTTCTCTAATGACCAGTGATGATGGGCTTTGTTTCATATGTTTTGTTGGCTGCATAAGTGACTTCTTTTGAGAAGTGTCTGTTCATATCCTCCACCTGCTTTTGATGGGTTTGTTTTTTTCTTGTAAATTTAAGTTCCTTGTAGATTCTGGATGTTAGCCCCTTGTCAGATGGCTATATTGCAAAATTTTCTCCCTTTCTGTAGGTTGCCTGTTCACTCTGATGATAGTTTCTTTTGCTGTGCAGAAGCTCTTTAATTAGATCCCATTTGTCAATTTTGGCTTTTGCTGCCCTTGGTTTTGGTGTTTCCATCACGAAGTCTTTGCCCATGCCTATGTCCTGAATTGTACTGCCTATGTTTTCTTCTCGGGGTTTCATGGTTTTAGGTCTTACATTTAAGTCTTTAATGCGTCTTGAGTTAATTTTGTATAAGGTATAAGGAAAGGATCCAGTTTAAGTTTTCTGCA
>NW_016887690.1:0-624 GCF_001698545.2 Rhinopithecus bieti | reverse complement strand
GGATTTGCTGGCATTTAACTAGATGCAAAATGTCAGCACAGAAAATGGCTTGTTCAATGCAAATATTAACAAGAGAGGAGTGTGTCAGTGTGTAAATGCGGCTTCAGCGGAAGCGCGCCTTTCTGACTTACCTCCCACAGTCACCTGGAGGCAACAAGGGAACTTTCTTTTTTTTTTTTTTGAGACGGAGTCTTGCTCTGTCACCCAGGCTGGAGTGCAGTGGCCAGATCTCAGCTCACTGCAAGCTCCGCCTCCCGGGTTCCCGCCATTCTCCTGCCTCAGCCTCCCGAGTAGCTTTGCTTATTTTCACCCTCTTTGAGGGTGGTAAAGTTACAGGGCATTTGTTTCATGGAAGAAAGAGAAGACTGAAGCAGGAATCACGAAGCAGCAAGATGGTATTGTTTGCCTGTATCATGAACTCAGTTTGTTCTATTCTATTCTATTCTATTCCATTCCATTCCATTCCATTCCATTCCATTCCATTCCATTCCATTCCATTCCATTCTATTCTATTCTACTCTTACTCTATTCTATTCTAATGTTTCTTCTGCATATGTTCAGACAAGACTGGCACTTAGCAATGTTAATTTGATCAAGGCCAGGAAGAACGCAGAAAAGCAAGAA
>NW_016887689.1:0-1601 GCF_001698545.2 Rhinopithecus bieti | reverse complement strand
AGATTTCTAGGACCTATACGATAAATCTAAATAATTTTTATTATTATTTTTGTTTTAAATGGTCAATTATTTTGAGAAAATTCTATAAGAATAGATGAAATGGTAAGTAAATTAAAGGGGAAAATCATATTAGATTGCTGTCTTTATCTTGTTTAGAATTATATTTATTTTATTGCATTTCTGGTGTGGATTTTAGAGTATAACTTTAATCCCCTGTTGGAGAGCCTTCTCTTTCAAGAGCGTTTAATATTTCTGGTATTAATCGTCAACAAAAGATTTGGAGGCTACATTCATTTTCTATGGCTAATGTAACAAATTAAAACATAGTGTTCCAAAGCATCACAAATTTATTGTCATACAGTTTTGGAGGTAAGATGTCCAAAAGGGGTCTCACTGGGCTAAAACCAAAGTGTCAGCAGGCTGCATTTCTTGTGAAGGTGATAAGGGATATTCTGTTTCTTGCCTTTTCCAACTTCAAGAGATCAGTTGCATTCCTTATATTGTGGCCACTCCTTCTAATTCCAAATACAGCTCCACAGCCTTTTCAAATCACTCTCTGACTCTGCCTTCTCATTCTACCTCCCTCTTCTGTTTTAAGGGATTCTTATGAGCACATTGGGCCTACTCAGATAATGTAGGATAATCTTTTTTTATCTTAAAGTCAACTGATTAGTAAGCTTAATTCTATCTGGCAACCTTAATTCCCCATTGTCATGTAGAGTAAAATTTTCAGAAATGCTGGATATTAGGACATCAACATCTTTCAAGACCATAATTCTGCCTACTACAAGGGTTTAACCAAGGACCTCTGGGTCTTATTATCTTGGGTATGAGTTTTAACACACTTTAAGGTATGACTATATAACCACTGTTGCTGGGTAGAGAAAGTTCTCCAGGGGCCAAGTAAGTTACTGCATGTATCACGAAGTGAAGTTATATTTATCTTGATATTTTCTTGGGCTATTTATCTTTTGCCATTTCTGAACCATTAGCAAAGTCTTGTCTGCCTCCTTCAGCATTGTACTGGCCATATTTACAAACAGTAAAATAATGGTCACAAGTCCACATTTGGTTCTCAGAAAATAGCAGCACTTGAAGCTTGAGTGGTATTGATTTCCAAAGGAAAAAATCATTCTTAGGGAGCAACCTGTGAGACCATGAGGTCCTGACGTTCATCTATATCTGCCAGTGTTCATCTCTTGTCAGCATTGGGAGAGGTTGGCTTGAGTTTTATTATGGCAGCCTTCTTCACATAAAGTAGTTCAAAATTAGTAAAATGTGATATAGCAAGTAAGTAACTCAGCATAAGAGGCCCTATAAAGCAATGACTTCAAAATACCATGAAGTGAGTGTAATGAAGCTTTGCAGGGAGAAAGATACCCAGCATAGAAATGGCTATTGTTTCTTCCTACAGCTTTACTCACGGATGTCCCTGTTTCATGTGCTAACATGATTTGTGGTGGTTGTGTCACTGTTTCCACTTTCAAAAAATTTCAAAAGACAAGCACAATGCTGGCAAGGTTTCAGAGAAAAGAGGACATACATTGTAGGTGGAAATGTAAGTTAGTACAGCTATTATAGAAAACAGCAATTGTGAATGG
>NW_016887688.1:0-623 GCF_001698545.2 Rhinopithecus bieti | reverse complement strand
GGCTCTGTTTTGGTTCCATATGAAATTTAAAGCAGTTTTTTTCTGATTCTGTGAAGAAAGTCAATTGTAGCTTGATGGAGATAGCATTGAATCTATAAATTACTTTGGGCAGTGTGACCATTTTCACGATATTGATTCTTACTGTCCATAAGCATGAAATGTTTTCCATTTGTGTCCTCTCTTATTTCCTTGAGCAGTGGTTTGTAGTTCTCTTTGAAGAGGTCCTTCACATTCCGTGTAAGTTGTGTTCCTAGGTATTTTATTCTCTTTGTAGCAATTGTGAATGGGAGTTCATTCATGATTTGGCTCTCTGTTTGTGTGTTATTGGTGTATAGGAATGCTTGTGATTTTGCACATTGATTTTGTATACTGAGACTTTGCTGAAGTTGGTTATCAGCTTAAGGAGATTTTGGGCTGAGACGATGGGGTTTTCTAAATATACAATTATGTCATCTGCAAACAGACAGTTTGACTTCCTCTCTTCCTATTTGAATACCCTTTATTTCCTTCTCTTGCCTGATCATCCTGGCCAGAACTTTCAATACTACGTTGAATGGGAGTGGTGAGAGAGGGCATCCTTGTTTGCAAAGGGAATGCTTCCAGCTTTTGTCCATTCAGTATGA
>NW_016887687.1:0-249 GCF_001698545.2 Rhinopithecus bieti | reverse complement strand
TTTTATGTAGCAAGACTGAAAGTTTTAAAAGAGTAAAGAGCAATACTTCTATTTTTTCATTTTATTTCCTAAGGCTAGCAAAAGTATGGCACAAAGTGTGTGCTCCACAAATATTTCCAGGTTAAATGAATGAATACATCCCCTTTGTAAACTGTCAAGCTATGCAAAACAAGACTTTATTATTATTAGTTACTATAGATTAGTTAATAGAATCAAATGAAAGGCAATAAACTGTGGGATTCAGAAAGC
>NW_016887686.1:0-808 GCF_001698545.2 Rhinopithecus bieti | reverse complement strand
TATCTAAAATTTTCACTAAATGAAGTGAGCAAAATCCCAGCTAAATGTTTTTTCTTGTGTTTCTCCAATTTATTTCTCTATTTTAGCTGTTTTTAAAAAGTCAAAGTGGTAGTAGTAATTATGGCAGTTTTATTCCTATTCAGTAAGCTTAAACTCTTTAAAATAATATACTTACATTATAAGCAAAATAGACATTTTGAAATTTTGAATATTTTATCTATGCCCACATATATTTCTCTATTAAAGCTATCATAACAGAATTGGACACTATTAAACATTTAGGTAGATGTTCTTAAACTTTATTGCAATTTGTATGATAAAACTTAGCTATTATTACTTTAAATATTTCTTCTGCTCTAACAAATCATTTGTAACAAGTACATTCTAACAAGTGCTTTCACTATTTGACTGCTTCTGGTATGCTCTTTGGTGTGCTTTATTGTTATTACTTGTATCTGTAAACTGTAAAAGGGAGATATTGAGATCTACTTTCTTAACCTATGTCTTCTTCTAGTTTGACATAGATACACAGTGATCAGTTTTCTCATCCTCACCTTCTTGATAGCTCAGAGTTTTGCAACTTAATTTGTTAATATTTAATTATTCATAATAAATTATAATTTCAATTTTCAATTGTCTTAGTGCTGAGAACAATTAACAGTCCATTTAAAATTAAATTCCACTGTTTATACTTATCCATGAGCACATGTACGTTTTCCTAACACCCTCATTACTGTCTTATTGTTTTCAATACAGTATAAATATCCTCACTTTCTCATCAAACAATATAAACTTTGTGATTTTCTTT
>NW_016887685.1:0-1023 GCF_001698545.2 Rhinopithecus bieti | reverse complement strand
CAAACATAGATTAGGTCTTTTACATAGTCCCATATTTCTTGGAGGCTTTGTTTCTTTTCACCTTTTTTTTCTCTAATCTTGTCTTCTCTCTTTATTTCATTAATCTGATCTTTAATCACTGTCATCCTTTCTTCTGCTTGATCGAATCGGCTATTGAAACTTGTGTATGCTTCACAAAGTTCTCATACTGTGATTTTCAGCTCCATTAGGTCAGTTAAGCTCTTCTCTACACTGGTTATTCCTGTTAGCCATTCTTCTAACCTTTTTTCATGGTTTTAGCTACCTTGTGATGGGTTAGAACATGCTCCTTTAGCTGGGAGAAGTTTGTTCTTACCTACCTTCTGAAGCCTACTTCTGTCAACTCTTCAATCTCATTCTCTGTCCAGTTTTCTTCCCTTGCTGGTGAGGAGTTATGTTCCTTTGGAGGAGAAGAGGCATTCTGGTTTTGGAATTTTCAGCTTTTCTGCTCTGGTTTCTCCCCATCTTTGTGGATTTATCTACCTTTCATCTTTGATGTTGGTGACCTACGGATGGGATTTTGGTGTGAATATCCTTTTGTTGATGTTGATGCTATTCCTTTCTGTTTGTTTGTTTTCCTTCTAACAGACAGGTCCCTCAGCTGCAGGTATGTTGGAGTTTGCTGGAGGTCCACTCCAGACCCTGTTTGCCTGGGCATCACCAGCGGAGGCTGCAGAATAGCAAATATTGCTGCTTGATCCTTCCTCTGGAAGCTTTGTCCCAGAGGGGCACCTGCCTGTGTGAGGTGTCTGTCAGTCCCTACTGGGAGGTGTCTCCCAGTCAGACTACATGGGGTCAGGGACCCACTTGAGGAGGCAGTCTGTCCATTATTGGAGCTCGAATGCTGTGCTGGGAGAACCACTGCTCCCTTCAGAGCTGTCAGGCAGGGACGTTTAAGTGTGCAGAAGCTTTCTGCTGCCTTTTGTTCAGATATGCCATGCCCCCAGAGGTGGAATCTAAAGAGGCAATAGGCCTTGCTGAGCTGCGGTGGGCTCTGCCCTGTTT
>NW_016887684.1:0-812 GCF_001698545.2 Rhinopithecus bieti | reverse complement strand
TTACACAATGACTGTAAAATATGAAGAAATTGCAAATCACGAGTGAATGTTCCATACAAAAGTATTTCTTTTCTTTTATTATTAATGTAAAAGGATTCTTTGTGGTAAATGTGCCAGAATATCTTGATTATAATTAAGTCAATTGTTTAGCTTAGTTTTATATTCAGGAACGGGAAAATGTGTCTGACTGTTTAAATGCAAATCTATAAGGAGATAAATCCTCAGCAGCATACAGCATACTTATTTCTGGCAGTATTACTATTTTAGTGATTTAAAAAAAATAGCTACAACTGAGGATGTAAATAGAATTAATAATCTGATGATTTTAGTTCAGTGGTTTACAAAATTTAACAGTTCACAGATCTTGTTAGTTTATACTAATTTCATCAGGGAAAAGAAAGTCATGAGTCTCATCAAAATTAATTTTACCCAATTACTATGTATAGTTCTTTACAATAGAAAAGAGATGACCTGTTATTTATTATGGTTTGCTTTGTGATAAGAATGTTCATTGTAAAGTGATTTTAATTTTCAGAGGCTATTTAATTTGCTGCCCTTGGATTTAGTATATGAACTGCCTGATCAGCCTCTTACCCTTTAAAGATAAGGGATTTACTACTTTGAAAGTTTGGCTATCTCAACTGCAGAGCTAATAAAAAAAAATTGTATGCTCTAGGCTTTTATGTTATTAACTGCCGCTTTCTGAAGTCTATGGCACTGTAGGAACTAGAAATAAAGAAGCATCAGGGTATTCACGTAAAAGTATAAATCATAGAATCATACGGAACGAAAGAAATACAGACCTTTTTTTT
>NW_016887683.1:0-297 GCF_001698545.2 Rhinopithecus bieti | reverse complement strand
CCCAAGTAGCTGGGATTGCTTGAGTTTAGGAGTTCAAAGTTGAAGTGAGCAATGATCATACTACTGCACCCCAGCCTGGGCAACAGAGCCAGACCCTGTCTCTAAAAAATATTTTAATTAAAAAAATAAAAAATAAGAATTTATACACCAGCTTTTTTTTTGGTTCTTTCCCCTTCTTTTTTTTTTTTTTTTTTTTTTTTTTTTTTTTTTTTTCTGAGAAGGAGTTTCACTCTTGTTTCCCAGGCTGGAGTACAATGGTGTGATCTCAGCTCACTGCAACCTCCACCTCCTGGGTTC
>NW_016887682.1:0-827 GCF_001698545.2 Rhinopithecus bieti | reverse complement strand
TATTCATGAGAAACCCACAAACAATATCATACTGAATGAGCAAAACTGGAAGCATTCCCTTTGAAAACCAGCACAAGACAAGGATACCCTCTCTCACCTCTCCTATTCAACATAGTATTGGAAATTCTGGGCAGGGCAATCAAGCAAGAGAAAGAAATAAAGTGTATTCTAACAGGAAAAGAGGAAGTCAAATTGTCTTTGTTTGCAGATGACATAATTGTATATTGAGAAAACCCCATCCTCTCAGCCGAAAATCTCCTTAAGCTGATAAGCAACTTCAACAAAGTCTCAGGATACAAAATCAAAGCGCAAACATCACAAGCATCCCTATACACCAACAACACGCAAGCAGAGAGCCAAATCATGAGTGAACTCCCATTCACAATTGCTACAAAGAGAATAAAATACTTAAAATCCAACTTACAGGGGTGTGAAGGACCTCTTCAAGAAGAACTATAAACATCTGCTCAAAGAAATAAGAGAGGACACAAACAAATGGAAAACATTCCATGCTCATGAATAGGAAGAATCAAAATCGTGAAAATGGCCATAGTGCCCAAAGTAATTTATACATTCAATGCTATACCACCAAGCTACCATCAACTTTCTTCACAGAATTAGAAAAAACTACTTTAAATTTCATATGGAACCAAAAAATAGCCCACATAGCCAAGAAAATCCTAAGCGAAAAGAACAATGTTGGAGGCATCATGCCACCTGACTTCAAAGTATACTTACTACAAGACTACAGTAACCAAAACAGCATGGTCCGGGTACCAAAACAGATACATAGACCAATGGAACAGAACAGAGGCCTCAGAAATGAC
>NW_016887681.1:0-829 GCF_001698545.2 Rhinopithecus bieti | reverse complement strand
AAATATCCACCATTTATTAAAGGCTTGCTGAGCACTTGACATGCAATGTGTCACTGAAGCCTTAGGAGACTCTACAAGGTGGGTCTGTTGTTCTGCCCATCTTAACAAATGAGGAAAGTGAGACAGAGGTTAGGAAACTCACTCCAGGTAACACAGCTAGTAAATAACAATGCCAAGGACATGAATCGGGTTAATGTCTGGGCTATTCATCTCTTTGCTATTAATAGTCCAAATATACCACATGCATGAATATGAGCTAATTTCTTAAATCTTCGAGTTCTAGTTTATTTTATATTTTACCCACTTTCTTTACATGTATAATTGCTTTCCATTTAGTTATAACAAGATCAGTTTGGGGTATAAACTGATCTTCCATTTGTAATTCAGCTATCTTCCCTTTGAAAAAACAGGCCTATGCTATTATGTGCTTTAGTAAGAAAAAAACACATATAACAAAAAATATAGATTATATATAAATTAGAACATGCTAGCTGCACGAATAGGGGCCGAGAGTCAAGGAGGAAAAGCATTATTGTATTATTCAAATTTAATTATAACATCTATCTGCAACAACAAGCTCACAATCTTTCTTCCCTGGTGACAATCAGGTTGTTAAGTTTGGAAAAGATTGAGCAAGTCCAATAAACATTTAACAGCAGTGACATCTTTACTCTGAGATCTAACAAAGTTAATATATTATGATTTCAGCTGTGAGAAAATCATCTAATGAAAATGATAAAATGTATACCAGGAAAGGAATCATTGGAGTTATAGAATAAAGATTATTCCATGTGATGAGAGCCCCCAATGAATTTCTATTTTGGAGTCA
>NW_016887680.1:0-298 GCF_001698545.2 Rhinopithecus bieti | reverse complement strand
TGGCCAGGTGCGGTGGCTCAAGCCTGTAATCCCAGCACTTTGGGAGGCCGAGATGGGCGGATCACGAGGTCAGGAGATCGAGACCATCTTGGCTAATACGGTGAAACCCCGTCTCTACTAAAAAATACAAAAAACTAGCCGGGCGACGAGGCAGGCGCCTGTAGTCCCAGCTACTCGGGAGGCTGAGGCAGGAGAATGGCGTAAACCCGGGAGGCGGAGCTTGCAGTGAGCTGAGAACCGGCCACTGCACTCCAGCCTGGGCAGCAGAGCAAGACTCCATCTCAGAAAAAAAAAAAAA
>NW_016887677.1:0-1208 GCF_001698545.2 Rhinopithecus bieti | reverse complement strand
AAAAAAAAAGACTACCTTTGCAGATTCTAAGAAAAGATAGAATCCTACTTAGCGTCTTGATCACGATCACACCTACTTATTTCCCCAAGGTTTTACTACAGGGTTACAGAATGAATAAGCATCTAGTTATATCTAATAAACTCCACGCCTTATTGCTGATTCTAAAGGCACATGACTTTGTTACATTCGCTTGAAGCTCTGCTTTATTTTCTAAAATGGTTGCATATAGTGGTCCCTTGCAGTCCATGGTGATAGTTTATAGGGTGCTATGTTATTTTGTTTACTTGAGTGGATATTTACACACATACCTCTTTGGATTCAGGTGTTTTCATTTTTTTTTATCAGGAGTTTGGTATGCATATGCAGAAAGATGCTGACAAGTCATTGCATTTATCTATTGCTTAGAGAGATGAAGATGGTTCATAAACCCAAATATTTAAACAAACAACCAGAATAGTTTGTTACTTTCAGGTAAGATTCCTGATCATTTTTTTTTGTTTGTTTATTTGTTTTTTTTGTTTGTTTTCTGTTTTTTCCTGCAATGAAAGAGGCAGCAGAAGGGAGTCAGATAAATAACCCTCTCGCATATCGTATTTACTTGTAATATTGTTATGCCATCAAGTAGAACAAAATCAATATAATTTCTTTATATTTATCAACTACTCACTCTGTGCCAGTTTTCTAAATGTTGTATGTGAATTAATGCATTTAATTCTCAATACCACCCTGTGAAGTATCTACTCATATTTCCTGATTTTCAGATGAGATACTGAAGCACACAGTATATAATAATTTGCTCGACTTCACAGTTGGTTGGTGGTAAATCTGAGATTCATGCCTGGAAAGTTTGGTTCTAGAAACCACATGGTTAACTACCATGCTATAACTGTTGACATAAGCTGAAACCTGGAAGAGTAGAATGGTCAATTCTCAGCTTAAAGCAATTTGTGAGTACTGTCCAACCAAATCAATTATTATAAAATTTATCTGGTTTATAGAAATAATAAAATACAGGAATTGGTCACTGTAAGATCTGGTTCCGAAAAAAAGAAAGCAAGAAAGATGCCATACAAATTAAGATAAAATGATGTAAAAGTGATAATAAATATTACAATCATATACACTAATTGTATATCACAAATTTTAAATGATTTGATTTTTTAAAATTTCAATACCAAATTGTTAAAGCAGAATTATCAAAACAGCAG
>NW_016887676.1:0-1552 GCF_001698545.2 Rhinopithecus bieti | reverse complement strand
GAAATCACAGGAAAATTATAGACAAATATCCTTTGGTTCCTTTGCAATAAATGCAAAATCTTCAACCAAATTCTAATGAATTGAATCTGCTAACATTTTCAAATAATTATACAGCCTGACCAGTCAAATTTATTCCAGGAATGCAAGATTTGTTCAACATATGAAAATCAATTGATGTGATACACCACATTAACAGAATGAAGGGGAAAACAAAACATGATCATAACAGAGTGAGAAAAGCATTGGGAAGACCCAACACTCTTTCATGATAAAACACTCAACAATTAGCACTAGACTGGTAGTTCCTCAACATGAAAAGGGTATACATATATATGTGTGTATATATACACACACACACACACACACACACACACATACAAAACAGTCCAGGTGCAGTGGCTCATGTCTGCAATCCCAGCACTTTGGGAGGCCGAAGTGGGTAGATCATGAGGTCAGGAGATCGAGACCAACCTGGCTAACACAGTGAAAACCCATCTCTAGTAAAATACAAAAAAAAATTAGCTGGGCATGGTGGCGGGTGCCTGTAGTCCCAGCTACTCGGGAGGCTGAGGTAGAAGAATGGTGTGAACCCAGGGAGGCAGAGCTTGCAGTGAACCTAGATTGCGCCACTGCACTCCAGCCTGGGCAACAGAGCGAGATTCCGTCAAAAAAACAAACAAACAAACAAACAAACAAACAAAAAACCTAGCATTATATTAATAGTTAAAAGATCAGAAACAAAGCAAGTATGCCTGCTTTCACCATTTCTGTTTGGCATTGTATTGGAGGTTCTAGTGAGAGAAATTAGGCAAGAAAATAAATAAAATGCATCCATATTAGAAAGGATTAAGTAAAATTATATTTATTCTTACATATAAAGAACATTTTATATGTATTGATCTTACATATAAAAAACCTTGAAGAATCCACAAGGACACTGACTAGAGCTAACAAACAAGCAATATTTTAGGGTACAAGATCAACATGACAAAATCAGTTGCAATTCTACACAACAGCAATGAACAATCTAAAATGAAATAAAAAAATAATACCACTTACACTATAATTAAAAAATACCTAGTAATAAACTCAATCAATGATCTGCAAGGCTTGTACACTGAAAACTAGAAAACATTGCTAGAATAAATTAAAGAAGACCTAAAATAACAAGTGTTGAGTAGGATTTGGAGAAATTAAAACCCTCGTAGATTGCTGTTAGGGATGTAAAATTGTGCAGCCACTTTGGAAAAGACATCCCATGTTCACGAATTGGAAGAATTAATATGGGTAAGATGATAATACTCTCCAAACCAACCTACTGATTAATTGCGATCCTAATCAAAATCCTAAATATTTTCACAGAAATAGAAAATGTGATTCTAAAATTCGTATGGATCCACAAATAGCCAACACAATCTGAAGGAAGAACAACAAATTTGGAGAGTTTATAGTTCAAACTGACTACAACTCTATAGTAATCAAAAGAGTGTGATAGTGGCACACAAAATATACAAAATATATACAAAATTTACAATACACAAAATTTAGCTCG
>NW_016887675.1:0-1209 GCF_001698545.2 Rhinopithecus bieti | reverse complement strand
AAAATAAAAAAATAAGAGACCACCAATAGGAGAGGAATTCAGTAATTCATGTCATAAACACAATGCGGTTATTTAAAACCATTCTGAAGATGGGGAATGTGTACCCAGCATGGCCTGGAAACAGCCAGAGCATGGCGGTGCCAGCACAGCTGTGAAAACCTCTCCCTGTGAACACACTCGTGAAAGATCCAAAGTCACCGTGGCTTCTGGTTTCACAACTGCAATTCGACATGACTCATTTGCTTTTTTCCAGAAACTTCTGTTAGCATGGGTGTTTCCTTAGCTTTTGACCAAAGAAACTTCAACAAAACAACAAGGCATTATTATGTACCCCGTTCCCTTCCACAGACCTCCCGACAGGCCCTGCTGGGGTGAAGAGGCCAGGCCCAAGGAACACTGCCTGGGCCCAGGGGACACTGCCCAGGCCTGGCACTTGCCACCAGCCATTTATGTTAGACAAAACGCTTGTCTTTTTTTTTTGAGACAGAGTTTCACTCTCGTCCAGGCTGCAGTGCAGTGACACGATCTTGGCTCACCACAACCTCCGCCTACCAGGCTCAAGCGATTCTCCTGCCTCAGCCTCCCAAGTAGTTGGGATTACAGGCATGTGCCACCACGCCCGGTTAAATTTTGTATTTTAGTAGAGATGGGGTTTCTCTATGTTGGTCGGGCTGGTCTCAAACTCCCGACCTCAGGTGATCCGGCCACCTTGGCCTCCCAAAGTGCTAGGGTTACAGGCGTGAGCCACTGTGCCGGGCCACGCTTGTCTTTTATGTTACTTTGGGGAAAAAAACCCTAATCCCCTAAAATAGCGTCCCTAGCCTGCCTTCTCCTTAGCCCCAGCTGCATCCTTAGCCTACCCCAGCCGCCCAGCTGAGTGGGACTGAAGGTGTCACCAGGTGCCACCTCCCCGGGGTCGGGGACACTCGAATACAGCAGGGTTTTAGAAAACCGGGTGCAGTTCAGGGTCTGCACAATGCCAGCCACAGCCTGGAGGTCCTTCCTGGTCCCAGGTCCACTCCAAGCCCAGGCCTCGAGCTGGACCCCACACGGCCTGGCTGGCTGGGCACCCATGGAACAGAAGAAGCGGGCAAAATCCAACACAGTAGCCCCTTGTCACCTATGCAGGCTGTGGCCACAGCGCTGGTGGCAGATGCACCCTTGTTCCGAGCAGGTGGCTAGCCCTGGGCTACTGACAGGTCTCCATCG
>NW_016887674.1:0-2291 GCF_001698545.2 Rhinopithecus bieti | reverse complement strand
CCATGGGATGGAGCGTGGGCAGCAGCAGGCTGGTAGGGCCTGTGCAGGCAGGGGCGGGAGAAAGCTTCCACTAGAGTCCTCTGGCCCTCCCTGGATCCAGGCCCTAGGGTCCTGGCTGGCTGTGCTCCTGGAGGTGGGAAGTGGCATCCCCAGCTGTGTCCCATGTCTCGGGTGTGAGTATGGGAGGCAAGGCTGCTCCAGGGGCTGTGGGCCCCACTCTCCTCCCCTTCTGCCCTGATGGTGGGGTGGGGTGGGGACAGCCCCAGCAGAGGGGCCCCTCCTGACGGGATATGAGGCCAGACGGGAGTCAGGCTCTGTGGGCAGCTGCATGCACCCCCCATGGCCCAGCAGCCAGCTTGTGGGGACGGGGAGGCCGAGCCTGTTGGGGGGGGTGCTCCAGGGGTTAAAGGCAGTCCTCCCCTCTCCCAGTCACATGCTCCTGGTCAGCAGGAGCCAGAGGTTCCTTCCAGGCTGGCTCACTTCCCATGGTGCCCCAGGTCCCCAGGGCAGAAGCCGCAGCATGTGCATCTCCCTCCCCGTTCCAGCAGCTGCAGCCGCACAGCTTTCACCTCGGGTACAGCCTGGTGGCGTAAGGAGGAGGCAGAGTCCCACTGATACCTCAGGACCTCCTTCCCCGGCTTGCCAGGCTGGGGGGCCTACATCTGGAGGCCAGGTGCTCCTTTGGGCAGGCGGGGCTGTGGGGCCCTGGCCCTCCCTGCTGCTGGCCCTGACTCATGTGTCTGCCCTTGAGTCACAGAGGGAGGCCCTGCCCTTCCCTCTCAGTCTGTGTGCCCAGACCAGGCAGGCCAAGTGGCCCACCCTGCCGGCTGGGTTCCTGTGCCAGAACCTAGGCAGCCCCTATGGTGTGGATTCAGCTTCCCCACCAGCTCTTGGCCTCAACTGAGGTCCCCAGTGGTGCTGGGGTAGCCTGGGGCCCACCCTCCCTCTGTCCAGAGCAACTTTGCTTTGCTTTCCCGGCTGCATACGTGCACAGGCGGCAGGGCCTGAGAGGCAGCACCTGGCTGCATCCTGGGCACTGCCCGCTTCCCTGTGAGGCTCTAGCAGGTCCCTCACAGCTCCCAGGCCTAGTAATGGGACATAAAGATGAGCTACCGGCCTCCCAGTCTCAGGTGGAATCCATGAGCTGGTGCAGGTCAAGTGCCCGTGGTGGTGATGAAACACTCATTAGAAATAGGCGCTCGGTTATGCTGTCACAGGAGTGCAGGGACGCATGGGTGACAGGCTGGGAGCACCCAGGGTTAGGGGTCTTGGTGTTCTTTGAAAGCTCTGCCAGGCACTGTGGGATGCGTCACCTGACACCGGCATCCCTCCCTGCCCCACTCCCAGGAAACATGTTTCCTACCATTGGTGACGTCCACCTTGCACCCTTCACGGATGAGCAGCTCTACATGGAGCAGTTCACCAAGGCCAACTTTTGGTGAGTGTGCCCTGGTGTCCCGCCTGGGCCCCACAGCCTGCCTTCTCAGGGACACCCCAGCTCCCAAGGGGCCCCACTCTTTTCTGAAAGACTTGGGCTAGATGAGGGCTGACTGGGAGAGAAGGCAGGGCTACCCCACCTGCCTCTTCTGCAGCCCTGACTTTGCTGTGGGGCTGGGGCCTGTCCACAGGTACCAGCCATCGTTCCATGGAGTGGACCTGTCCGCCCTCCGAGGCGCCGCGGTGGATGAGTATTTCCGGCAGCCTGTGGTGGTGAGTAAGGCCTCCAGGGCACTGCTGCAGTGATCACTTGCCATTGCTCTGCAGCTGTGCAGCCCTCAGGAAGCTACGGCCCCTCTCTGAGCCCTCTCCTCTGCCCTGCACAGAGCTCTCTCACAAAGATTTGGGCCAAAAGTGTCAATGCATGTAGACACTTAGCATACAGCAAACATGCAATACATGCGGACCATTATTAGATGAGGCTAAGGCAGGAGGGGCATTTAGGCTCAGGAGTTCAAGATCAGCCTGGGCAACATAGAGACACCATCACTATTTTAAAATTAAAATAGGCCGGATGCGGTGGCTCACGCCTGTAATCCCAGCACTTTGGGAGGCCGAGGCGGGTGGATCACAAGGTCGGGAGATCGAGACCATCCTGGCTAACACGGTGAAACCCCGTCTCTACTAAAATACAAAATATGAGCCTGGCGTGGTGGCGGCGCTTGTGGTCCCAGCTACTCGGGAGGCTGAGGCAGGAGAATGGCGGGAACCCGGGAGGTGGAGCTTGCAGTGAACTGAGATTGCGCCACTCACTCCAGCCTGGGCCGGCCACAGAGCGAGACGCCATCTCAAAA
>NW_016887673.1:0-351 GCF_001698545.2 Rhinopithecus bieti | reverse complement strand
AATTCCAATGTGGCCTCTTAAGAGGCTCTGCCTAAAGTGAGAGAATACACAAACCAACCAAAAAAGACTTTCAGTCATCTTCACAGGAATATTTACCTTCAAAAGAAAGGAAATTGGCATTCTTATTTTAACCATTAATCTGTATAAGTGTGGTCAATGCATGTCTGCCCCTGAAGACTTGGCCCTTTCCCTAGGCTGGCGGGCTTGGAACTCAGTACCCCACATTGCCTTTAGGTTGTCAGCAATGTCCCATCACTGGGGCAAGTTCAGTCAACTCTTGTTTCTGCAGGAACTCATCAAATAGTCTCAGTGTTCTTGTTGGAGTTTGAACTGTGATGACCTTTTCTCAAG
>NW_016887672.1:0-438 GCF_001698545.2 Rhinopithecus bieti | reverse complement strand
ACCCCAGAGTTCTAGCAGAGACCTCATTAAGTGGGGTGGGATGGAGAATTGTAAGAAACACTAATGACCAAGGCATGTATTTTCACATTTGTATTTGTTCTCTCTGGAGCTACTAGACACTCGCTGCAACAAAACCCGCCCAACTCTGTGGAAAGGAAGGGAAATGTATTAGCCACATGCCCGTACCTCCAGGATTCTGTAGCTGCCTGAATTCCAAAGTAAAAGCTGCAGTTAGGACAGGAGCAGTGGCTCACGCCTGTAATCCCAGCACTTTGGGAGGCCGAGACAGGTGGATCACCTGAGGTTGGGAGTTCGAGACCAGCCTGACCAACATGGAGAAACCCCATCTGTACTCAAAATACAAAATTAGCTGGGTGGTGCATGCCTGTAATCCCAACTACTCAGGAGGCTGAGGCAGGAGAATCACTTGAACCCAAG
>NW_016887671.1:0-884 GCF_001698545.2 Rhinopithecus bieti | reverse complement strand
CATGTTGTATTATTTTCCCCTGTGAATTTTCAAGGTAAAAATCTCATTCATAAATGCCACATTAAAATATCACTACAGCATCAACTTGTTTCAATTAATAATCATTATCAATATATTTCCTTTTTTTTCCCTGCTCCTGGATATTGTACTTTTTTGTTTTTTTAAATTAGAAATTCTATTGGGAAAATCACATTTTCAAATGCTACATATTTATTTAAATTGTCTTGCAGATTTATAAGAGCCAATTTACTTCAATTTAAATTTCAAAACACATATTTTCATCTAGTTTTTTTCACTGCTTTTTTTTAGTTTAACTAGCATTGCTACATTAAGGTACTGCTTCAATCATTTAAGAAGGCTCTAAAGAGGACATTTTGAAAACTTGGTGTGGTTGACTTAATATTTGGAACCAGTAATTACAAAATCATGCTTAAAAAATAATACATATTTAGGCCTCCAAGTAATTTTGGGGAAATTTCCAGAACTAAAGCATTTTACCGATATGGGCTACATAACTCAGGTAGGTATGATAAAACCTTTGTTTGAGGGAATGTTTGTGCTACAAAGGAATTATCATTAAACATTAAATTCCAAAATGATGGAACCCTAAAACTGAAGTCAAATGCTATTATAAGGATTAACTTATTGTGTGAGAGTATTACTTTCTCTCTATCTCCATTTCTTTTTTGGGTAAATTGGAGGAGACATTGACATTCTCTAAACTTAAGAAGCAAAATTTGAATATAAATACAATCTGTGTAATACTCTGTGTTTTCTGGAAAAAATCAAAATGGGCTTTTTTGGTGGTTAATATGAACTCAAATTATTATGGTGAGATATGAAACAACTACTTTATCATATGTAAATTCGAGTGTCAAGGATTG
>NW_016887670.1:0-251 GCF_001698545.2 Rhinopithecus bieti | reverse complement strand
GCGATCTCTGCTCACTGCAACCCCACCCTCCCAGGTTCAAACGGTTCTCTGGCCTCAGCCTCCTGAGTAGCTGGGATTACAGGCATCCACCACCACCTGGCTAATTTTGTATTTTAGTAGAGACGGGGTTTCACCATGTTGGCCAGCCTGGTCTCGAACTCCTGACCTCAGGTGATCCACCCACCTCAGCCTCCCGAAGTGCTGGGATTACAGGCATGAGCCACCGTGCCCAGCCCTTTTCTTTCTTTCTG
>NW_016887668.1:0-252 GCF_001698545.2 Rhinopithecus bieti | reverse complement strand
ACCAGAAGTTTGGGAGGTCGAGGCAGACGGATCACTTGAGGACAGGAGGTCGAGACCAGCCTGACCAATATAGTGAAACCCCGTCTCTACTAAAAGTACAAAATTAGCTGAGTGTGGTGGCACACGCCTGTAATCCCAGCTGCTTGGGAGGTGGAGACACGAGAATCACTTGAACCTGGGAGGCAGAGGTTGCAGTGAGCTGAGATCGAGCCATTGCACTCCAGCCTGGGCAACAGAGCAAGACTCTGTCTC
>NW_016887667.1:0-1342 GCF_001698545.2 Rhinopithecus bieti | reverse complement strand
AGACTCCGCCTCAACAAAAAAAAAAAAAAAAAAAAGAAAATATCCATTAAACACACAAAAAAGACAAGGAATAGCAAAACGAAAAGACATAGAAAACAAAACAGTGAACAAAGTCTTTATCAGTAATTATATTATGCAAATTGATTAAACACACCAGTCAAAAGTAGATTCTCAGAATGAATTTAATAAAGAACATTATGATCCAACTATATACTGTCTACAAGCAATACACTTAAGGGCCAAAGACATAGCTTGGAAAAGACATAAAATGATTAAAGACTTAAAAGCATGGAAAAGGCACACCATATAAACAGTATCCAAATCAGAATTTCAGTGGCTATACTAATAGCAATAATCACAGAGCTTAAAACAAAATGTTATTAGAGGTGAAAAGGACATTTTATGAAAAGAATATTAGTCCTTCAGAAAGATGTTATGATTATAAACAAAGACACCTTTAAAAGTTCCCAAAATACAGGAAGCAAAATTGACACAATTGAAGGGAGACAGAGAATTTAGCAATAATATTTGGAGAATTTAATACACCATATTCAGTAATGAGTAGATCAGACAGAAGGTCAACATTGAAATAAAAGATTTGAACAAATAGACTTAATAGACATCTGTAGAACAGTTGTCTCTAAATCATACAAAATATGTTGTCCAACCAAAATAGAATTAAATAGACATCAACAAAAAATTTGAGAAATTCACAAATATGCAGAAATTAAGTTACTCCTAAATAGCCAATGGGTCAAAGAAGAAATTGCTATGGAAATGAGAATACACTTTAAGACATGAAAACAAAATACGGCATCCCAACATATATGAAGCACAGCTAAGGCAGTGTTTAGAAGGAGGTATGGAATTGTAAACAAATGAAGGGGTAAAATAAGTAATTTTGACATCAGTTTAAGTTAAAGGCACTTTAAAACAGCAGTTACATAAAGATCATTCTGACCTTTGTGCTGTTTCTTGAAAGCAGAAGACAAAATTCCTATGTGAAATACTCTCTGAAGATTAGAAGGAAAAGTAACATCTTTATACTCAAGATAGGAAGTCAATATTGAGAGAATTCTGTATAGACCTTGTTAAAATAACTTTTATCTTTTAAGCCTTAGTTGCTTATTCACAATTAACTATTGTTTATTCAATCTAGTACATAAGTAGCTGACTATAACTGCTCTTTTGGGTATTCATTATGAGGGTTCTCATATCATGTAAAACTTGTATTATGCTTTTTTCCTGTTAACCTATCTTATTTAATTCTTGGATCCAACCAGGACCCTAAGGGGATAGAAATGGAGCTTTTCACCACTATATATTAAATATATTAAAAAAT
>NW_016887666.1:0-247 GCF_001698545.2 Rhinopithecus bieti | reverse complement strand
GGTGTGTGTGTGTTTTGTTTTGTTTTGTTTTGTTTTTTGGTGAAATTAAACTTTATTAAGAAACCAATTTTAGGCCAGGTGCTGTGGCTCACGCTTGTAATCCCAACACTTTTGGAGGCTTGAGGCAGAAGGATCACATGAGGCCAGGAGCTCGAGCCCGGCCAGCACAACATAGGGAGACCCTGCCTCTGCAAAACAAAATAAACCAATTTGTAAATACAATACTGTAAATACTGTTTTGTTGAGG
>NW_016887665.1:0-812 GCF_001698545.2 Rhinopithecus bieti | reverse complement strand
CGCTGGGAGTTGGAGACTGGAGCTGTTCCTATTCGGCCATCTTGCTCCGCCCCACTCGAATTTCTTTTCTTGTGCTGGTTTTCAAAGAGAATGCTTCCAGCTTTTGCCCACTCAGTATGATATTGGCTGTGGGTTTGTCATAAATAGCTCTTATTATTTTGAGATATGTTCCATCAATACCTAGTTTATTGAGTTTTAGCTTAAAGGGGTGTTGAAGTTTATTGAAGGCCTTTTCTGCATCTATTGAGATGTAAAAGCATTCCTATTTCTCCACATCCTCTCCAGCATCTGATGTTTCCTTACTTTGTAATGATCACCATTCTAACTGGCATAAGACGGTATCTCATTGTGGTTTTGATTTGCATTTTCTAATGACCAGTGATGATGTGGTTTTGTCACTGGTTTTGTTTATGAGGTGGATTACATTTATTGATTTTGTATGTTGGACCAGCCTTGCATCCCAGGGATGAAGCAGACTTGATCATGGTAGATAAGCTTTTGATGTGCTGCTGGATTTGGTTTGCCAGTATTTTATTGAAGATTTTCACATCTATGTTTATCAGGGATATTGGCCTGAAATTTTCTTTTTTTGTTGTGTCTCTGCCAGGCTTTAGTATCAGGATGATGTTGGTCTCATAAAATGAGTTAGGGAGGAGTACCTCTTTTCTATTGTTTGGAATAGTTTCAGAAGGAATGGTACAGGCTCCTCTTTGTACCTCTTATAGAATTTGACTGTGAGTTCATCTGTTCCTCGGCTTTTATGGTTGGTAGGCTATTAATTACTGCTTCAATTTCAGAACTTGTTATTGGTC
>NW_016887664.1:0-1151 GCF_001698545.2 Rhinopithecus bieti | reverse complement strand
ATGCAAATAAACTAGAAAATCTAGAAGAAATGGATAAATTTCTGGATAAAATACACTCTCCCAAGACTAAACCAGGAAGAAGCTGAATCCCTGGATAGACCAATAACAGGCTCTGAAATTGAGGCAATAATTAATAGCCTACCAACCAAAACAATCCAAGACCAGATGGATTCACTGCCAAATTCTACCAGAGGTACAAAGAAGAGTTGGTAGCATTCCTTCTGAAACAATTCCAATCAATAGAAAAGAGGGAATCCTCCCTAACTCGTTTTATGAGGCCAGTATCATCCTGATACCAAAGCCTGGCAGAGACACAACAACAACAACCAAAAAAGAATTTTAGATCAATATCCCTGATGAACCATCCATGCAAAATCTTCAATAAAATACTGGCAAACCGAATCCAGCAGCACAGCAAAAGCTGAAGTACTTGCAACTTTATTTTCTTCTTCTTTTAAAACCAACTTTTAGTTTTGCTGATTTTCTCTTTATTACATTGATTTTATTTTATACATTTCTATTAATTGGTATTTCTTCCTGCTCTTCATGTTGATCAGCTCTGACCAAACACTTTCTTTAAAGTCCTAATATTCGTTATTTAATTTTACTTCAGCATTTACTCATAATAATTCACATTTTAAAATTATTATACTTTAAGTTCTGGAAAACGTGCAGAATGTGCAGGTTTGTTACATATGTATACATGTGCCATAGTGGTTTGCTGCACCCATCTATCCCTCATCTACATTAGGCATTTCCCCTAATGCTATCCCTCCTCTTCCCCCCCACCACCCTGAGAGGCAATGTTGATGGTCTTTACATTTTGATATGTGTTTGCAGTGGCTCATAGCAGTTTTCCTTTCCATATTTAGTGCTTCCTTCAGGAGCTCTTGTAAGGCAGGCCTGGTGGTGACAAAATCCCTCAACATTTGCTTGTCTGTAACGGATTTTATTTCTCCTTCACTTATGAAGCTTACTTTGGCTGGACATGAAATTCTGGTTTGAAAACTCCTTTATTTACAAATGTTAAATATTGGCCCCACTCTCTTCTGGCTTGTAGGGTTTCTGCAGAGAGATCCGCTCTTAGTCTGATGAGCTCCCCTTTGTGGATAATTCGACCTTTCTCTCTGCCTGCCCTTAATGTTTATTTT
>NW_016887663.1:0-632 GCF_001698545.2 Rhinopithecus bieti | reverse complement strand
GCAGATTCCTCGAAAACAGTGCTATCGAACTGCTGAATGAAAAGAACACTGTAGCACTGTAAGATGAATTCACACATCACAAAGCGGTTTCTCACAATGCTTCTTTCTAGTTTTATATAAAGACATTTACTGTTTCACTATAGGCCTCAAGGTGCTCCGGAATATCCCTTTGCAGATTCCACGAAAACAGTGTTAGCAAACTGCTCCATGAAAAAAAATGTGTAAATCTGTGAGATGAAACGACATATTGCAAAGCAGTTTATCAGAGAGCTTCTTTCCAGTTTTATCTGAGTTTTCCTTTGTCACCATAGGCTTTAACGTGATCAAAATATCCCTTATCAGATTCCCCAAAACAGTGCTACTAAACTGGTACATGAAAATAAACGTGTAACTCTGTGAGATAAATTCACAAAACAGTTTGCTACCAAACTGATCCAGGGAAAGTATCTTGTAACTCTGTGATACGAAATAGCACAGCATGAAGCAGTTTTGAGAAAGCTTCCCTTTAGTTTTATTGAGGTTATTTATTTTATCACCATAAGGTTCAATGTGCTCTGAAATATTGCATTGCAGATTCCAAGAAAACAGTGCTAGAAAACTGCTCAATGAAAAGATCAGTGTTACTCTGTGAT
>NW_016887662.1:0-884 GCF_001698545.2 Rhinopithecus bieti | reverse complement strand
TATAAAACAATTACTAACAGACCTAAGAAATGAGATAGACAGCAACAAAATAATAGTGGGGACTTCAATACACCACTGACAGCACTAGACAGGTCATCAGGACAGAAAGTCAACAAAGAAACAATGGATTTAAACTATACCTTAGAACAAATGCACTTAACAGACATACACAGAACATTTCTTTCAACAACTACAGAATTCACATTCCATTCAACAGCACATGGAACTTTCTCCAAGATAGACCATATGATAGGGCACAAAATGAGCCTCAATGAAGTTAAGAAAATTGAAATTATATCAAGCACTCTCTCAGACCACAGTGAAATAAAACTGGAAATCAACTCTAAAAGAACCTTGAAAACCATGCAAATGCATGAAAATTAAATAACCTGACCCTGAATGATCATTGGGTCAAAACAAAATCAAGATGGAAATTTAAAATTCTTCAAACTGAATGACAATGACACAACCTATCAAAACTTCTGGGACACAGCAAAGGCAGCGCTAAAAGGAAAGTTCACAGCCCTAAGGGCCTACATCAAGAAGACTGAAAGAGCACAAACTGACACTCTAAGGTTGCACCTCAAGGAACTAGAGAAACAAGAACAAACCAAATCCAAACCCAGCAGAAGAAAGGAAATAACAAAGATCAGAGCAAAATTAAATGAAATTGAAACAAAAAAATACAAAAGATAAATGAAACAAAAGCTGGTTATTTGAAAAGATAAATAAAATTGATAGACCATTAGCAAGATTAACCAAGAAAAGAAGAGAGAAAATCCGAATAACCTCAATAAGAAACAAAACAGGAGATATTACAACTGATACCATAGAAATACAAAAGATCATTCAAGGCTACTATGAACACCTGTACCCACATAAAC
>NW_016887661.1:0-250 GCF_001698545.2 Rhinopithecus bieti | reverse complement strand
CTGTTGTTTAAGATGTTTATCAAGACAATACATGCACAGCTGAACAAAGACCCTTATCAGTAGTTTTGTTTTCCCTTTTGTCTTGTTCCCTCAGAAGCATGTGATCTTTGTTCTGCTTTTGCCCTTTGAAGCATGTGATCTACTCCCTGTTATTACACCCCTCCCCTTTTGAAACCCTTAATAAAACTTGCTGGTGTAAGACTTTGGTGGGCATCACAGTCCTACCGATATGTGATGTCACCCCCAGACG
>NW_016887660.1:0-254 GCF_001698545.2 Rhinopithecus bieti | reverse complement strand
ACAGGAGCCCTGAATCCCTTTATACCAAACCTAGCATCCCTGCATCCTCTATACCAAATCCAGGAGCCCTGAATCCCTCTATACCAAACCCAGGATCCCTGAATCCCTCTATACCAAATCCAGGATCACTGCATCTTCTATACTAAACACAGGAGCCCTGCATACTTCTATACCAAATCCAGGAGGCACAAAACCCTCTATATCAAATCCAAGGTGTCTGGACCCCTGTATACCAAATCCAGGTGGCCCGTGGC
>NW_016887659.1:0-885 GCF_001698545.2 Rhinopithecus bieti | reverse complement strand
TCCAAGCTTCCTTCTGATGGTCAACCCACCTCTAATGCTGGCAAGGCTATCTCACACAAAGTTCTAAGTTTTCCTGTTGTCATGGTGACTCCATAGTCTCCCTTAAATCCCTTCTTAAAATTTTCTACATAGTTCCTAATGGGGTGGGCTTACTTTGTGCCTGACCCATGTTTTCTCGAGACAAAACACCACACTCACACCACAGGAACACCACAAAACAAAGAACGGGTAAAAGGGCACACACACACTTTTGTAGTTTACTCCAAGACAAAATCAAAACCAAAATCAGAGTATCAAGAAATCTAAGCCAGGTCAAAACCAAAACCAAAGTATCAAGCAATCCAAGTCAAAACCAAAACCAAAGTACCGGTAGAGGCACACCGTGGGTGATCAGGCAATGCTTCCACTCAAATGGAGTGGGCAAGATCTCAAGACCAGTCCTGTGAAGCAATTCAAACCAAATCAAAACCAAAACCAAAGTGCCAATAAAAGCAGGCCATGGGTGATCAGGCCACGCTTCCACTCAAATGGAGTGGGCAAGTTTCAAAGACTAGTGTCTTACCAAGTTTTAGATGTCCAGACTCCAATGCCCGTTCCTTCCTGGTGTTCACCCACTGCATTGATCCTCCACGGCGGCCTGCCACACACTGCTCTGGCAAGGTTTCCCACTAGGGCGAATGCCTATCTGGGAGCGCTCTCAGGATACCTGTCGCTCAGGCTGGTCGGAGTCCCCAGCAGGGATGTTCCACAGGGCAGGCTTAAGCTGCCTAAGGAGCTGCCTTCACCATCCACCATTCACCTTGCTTCCGGGTCAAGGAACTGAGAAATGTAGCAGAATGAGCATCAGACAAAACTCCTCAGACACCGAGTTAAAGAAGGAAGGGG
>NW_016887658.1:0-279 GCF_001698545.2 Rhinopithecus bieti | reverse complement strand
GTGACTATTGCTGCAATACATATATCCCATCAAAAGTGGGTGAAGGATATGAACAGACACTTTTCAAAAGAAGATATTTATATGGCCAACAAACATATGAAAAAAAGTTCATTATCACTGGTCATTAGATAAATGCAAATCAAAACCACAAAGAAATACCATCTCACTCCAGTTAGAAAGGTGATTATTAAAAAGTCAGGAAACAACAGATGCTGAAGAGGATGTGGAGAAATAGGAACACTTTTACTCTGTTGGTAGGAGTGTCAATTAGTTTAACCA
>NW_016887657.1:0-457 GCF_001698545.2 Rhinopithecus bieti | reverse complement strand
TGGCGAGGAACTGTGTTCCTTTGGAGGGGAGAGGCGTTCTGATTTTAGAATTTTCAGCTTTTCTGCACTGCTTTTCCCCATCTTTATGGTTTTATCTGCATTTGGTCTTTGATGATAGTGACGTACAGATGGGTTTTGGTGTAGATATCCTTTCTTTTGTTAGTTTTCCTTCTAACAGTCAGGACCCTCAGTTACAGGTCTGTTGGAGTTTGCTAGAGGTCCACTCCAGACCCTGTTTGCCTGGGTATCAGCAGCAGAGGCTGCAGAAGAGTGAATATTGCTGAACAGCAAATGTTGCTGTCTGATCATTCCTCTGGAAGATTCATCTCAGAGGTGTACCCGGCTGTGTGAAGTGTGAGGTATCAGTCTGCCCCTAGTGAGTGATGTCTCCCAATTAGGCTACTCGGGGTCAGGGACCCACTTGAGCAGGCAGTCTGTCCGTTCTCAGATCTCAAAA
>NW_016887656.1:0-276 GCF_001698545.2 Rhinopithecus bieti | reverse complement strand
TGTTGTCTTTTAGGGGTAGTTTTCACAACACCTGTCTTCTGGTGGCAAACCCGTTGCAAAAAAGATCTTAAACAGTTTTAGACTTTGGTGTCCAGCTACTGTTTTCAAGTGTTAATGGAAAACAGGAACAACAACAACAACAACAACAACAGCAGCAAAACTTCAAAGACCTGGGCCCTTTAGTTAAAATAAAATAATCAGAAAGTTCTCACAGTTATTGGAGGTTTATCTGGTTTGGCAGAAATTATTTGAGTTGTACTGTCATCTTATTGATTT
>NW_016887655.1:0-276 GCF_001698545.2 Rhinopithecus bieti | reverse complement strand
ACGGAGAAATTTTTTTTTTTTTTTTTTTTTGATTCAGTTAATTCCTAGGTATTTAATTTCACTTGTGGCCATTGCAAATGGGATTACTTTTAAATTTCTTTTCTCATTGTTCACTATGGGCATAGAGAAATGCTACTTATTTTGTATGTTGATTTTGTATCTTGCAACTTTACTGAATTTACTTATCATTTCTAATAGTTTTCTTGTAGTCTTTACGTTTTCCATATATAAGATCATATCATCTGCAAACAAGGATAACTTGAATTCTTCTTTTCT
>NW_016887654.1:0-460 GCF_001698545.2 Rhinopithecus bieti | reverse complement strand
GATTTGGGGGTGAAGAATTCTGTAGATTTCTATTAGGTCTGCTTGATGCAGAACTGAGTTCAAGTCCTGGACATCCTTGTTAACCTTCTGTCTCATTGATCTATTTAATATTGACAGTGGTGTGTTAAATTCTCCCATTATTTTATGTGGGAGTCTAAGTCTCTTTGTAGGTCTCTAAGGACTTGCTTTATGAATCTGGGTGCTCCTGTATTGGGTGCATATATATTTAGGATTGTTAGCTCTTCTTTTGAATTGATCTCTTTACCATTATGTAATGCCCTTCTTTATCTCTTTTGATCTTTGTTGGTTTAAAGTCTGTTTTATCAGAGAGTAGGATTGCAACTCCTGCTTTGTTTTGCTTTCCATTTGCTTGGTAAATATTCCTCCATCCCTCTATTTTAAGCCTATGTGTCTTTGCACATGAGATAGGTCTCCTGAATACAGCACATTGATGAGTCTT
>NW_016887653.1:0-460 GCF_001698545.2 Rhinopithecus bieti | reverse complement strand
GACTTCTTCTTTTCCTAATCAAATACCTTTATTTCTTTATCTTGCCTGACTTCCCTGGCCAGAACTTCCAACACTATGTTGAATAGGAGTGGGGAGAGAGGGCATTAGCTCCTCCTTGTACCTCTGGCAGAATTTGGCTGTGAATCCGTCTGGTCCTGGAGTGTTTTGGTTGGTAGGCTATTAATTATTGCCTGAATTTCAGAGCCTGTTATTGGTCTATTCAGGGATTCCACTTTTCCTGGTTTAGTCTTGGGAGAGTGTGTGTCTCCAGGAATTTATCCATTTCTTCTAGGTTTCCTAGTTTATTTGCATAGAGGTGTTTATAGTATGCTCTGTTGGTACTTTGTATTTCTGTGGGATAGGTGGTGATATCCCCTTTATCATTTTTTATTGCATCTATTTAATTCTCTCTCTTTTCTTCTTTATTAATCTTGCTAGCAGTCTATCAACTTTGTTGATC
>NW_016887652.1:0-461 GCF_001698545.2 Rhinopithecus bieti | reverse complement strand
ACTACGGGCTACACATTGAGTGTGTACTTTTTTTTTTTTTTTTACTTAGGTATTGTATTTATTGAATAATTTTATTGTAGTCAATACTGAATTTTCAGCAATCAAGATTTTGTCTATAATTCATATTTAAGATTATTCATTTCAATTTTATCATAAAATATGTGTAGACATAACTACTATTTATTTATTTCATTTCAATTTTATCCTGACATATAATTAAGTCAATATTAAGATACCATGTTTTACCAACTTTTTTTTTTTTTAGATGAGTGTCTGGAATTTATTTAACAGCAGTATTAAAGCTAAACAAATTGGGCATTTGAGTTGCCTGAAAGAATGTAAATTTTATATATCATTAAGATATATCAACCCTTTTGAGGGCACCTATATATATAAATAGTATATTATATATACACACATACATATATATATACATATATATTATTATTTAAAAGCATGTG
>NW_016887651.1:0-2142 GCF_001698545.2 Rhinopithecus bieti | reverse complement strand
GGACAGTGCACACGAGGTCTCGTGGATGAGCGCGTGCAAGCGTCTGCCAGGCACCTGGCCGTCCTCGCTGGAGCCGTAAGAGGGGACGCTGAGGGTGCTCAGGCCCAGGCGTCCTGGAGCTCTAAGCCCCAGAAGAGGCCAAGGCTGGGCGGTGCGCGGAGCTCTTTGCCACCCTTAAACCTGACAGCTGGGGCCGTGGGGAACGGAGGTGAGAACTGGTGTGGCTGGAGACATGGCTGGGTGGCCAGGAACGGCTTGACCAAGGTGCTTTATGTGCTGGAGCCTTGGAGGTCTCCACTCAAAAGGCAGAAGAGGGGCCCTGTGGCCTCCCCACGAGGCCTCCTGCAGCCGACCGCAGGCGTCCCATCCACGCGGAGCTCCTGCGGCGTCAGCCCAGGTGGCCCGACCTGCTCAGCTCCTCCCCATGAGGCCTCCTGCAGCCGACCGCAGGCGTCCCATCCACATGGAGTTCCTGCGGTGTCAGCCCAGGTGGCCCCAGGCGTCCCATCCACACAGAGCTCCTGCGGTGTCAGCCCAGGTGGCCCGACCTGCTCAGCTCCTCTCCCACCTGACCAGCCCAGGGTGCTTCCTCCTCCTCCCAGCTGGGGTTAGGGGCTGCTTTCTCTTGAAGCGTCTTGGGGCAGCAACAACCTTTGCCATTTACTACTCATTCAACACACATGACCAAGCACCAGCACTCTCCTAGGTCCCAGAGACAACGCCTGGCCTAGAGTTTCTGCTGAACCTGCAGCCACCAAGAAAGACTAACAAAGGCAGGTGTCAGCAGGGGCTGGAAGTGAGTAGTGCTGGTGCTGCGGTCGGGGCTGACTCGAAGTTAGTAAAGCAGGGGTGGGGCAAAGGGTGTTGAAGGCAGAAGAAATGGGGGGCACAAAGGTCCTGGGGCAGGTGGGACAGGGGTCCTGTGATTGGAGGGATGGGGTCCTGGGGCAGGAGTGACAGAGGCCCTAGGATTAGAGGGACGGGGACCCTGGGGCAGGGGGGACAGGGATCCTAGGATTGGAGGTCAGAAGCTTGCAGAAGGAGCCGGCTCTGCTGCACACAGAAGACAGGTTTTCTGAGTAGGAGGCCGACTGGAGGCTGCGAGGCCTCTTATGTGGGACTTGCCCTTGAGTCAGGAGCCAGGGGACGGTGGCCTCTCTAGCGGACAGGCCTTCTGCACTGGTCTGGGGAGGATTTGGGCTCCAGGTTTCTGGTGAACAGCTGAGGTCTGATTTACAGAGGCCAGGAGCCACCTGCCTTGCACCCAGCACACGTGTGCAGGTCTCAGACTGGACACCCCATGCATGGCTGTGATCCCCATGGAGGGCATCCTGGCCATCACCCCAGGCTTGGTCCTGCCTCCAGGAGCAGCCTTCAGAAAGGTTTCCCCAGCGGGTGAGAGTCTGGCCTGGCAGTGGCCCCAGGGGAATCGGGCTCTGAGGAAGTCAGAGGGAATGAACAGCTGGGAACAGGCGGCTGAAACTAGGGAATTATCGGGAATCTATGTGAAGGCTGGAGGTGCTTCCAGGACATTTCCACACTGCTGCCTCCGAGGGATGGTCTCAGGGCCGGGTCCCGGCCATCCCCTCAGTCACAGGCATTGAACCCACACCCTCCTCTTCCCACCACCCCTCTTCCCAACCCTCCTCTTCCCACACCCTCCTCTTCAAATTACTCTACAAACTTAGGCCTTTTGCGGGATCTGTCTGGACTGCCCGCGAATAACACGCTAGCAGAATCCCGCCCATGGTAAGGAACGTGCGTTGACTTTGGCACGAGGCCTAGGGACTGTGCCTTCCCTGCAACCGTTCTCTGGCCCTGATGCTGCAGTCGGGGCACAGAAAGCTTGTCCCAGACAGCACGTGTCAGGGTACAGGGTCAGCCTCAGGATGGCACAGACGGCGGGGTCACTGAGTCACCGGGGAGAACGTGGTCAGCGGCCGACTCTGGGAGGCACTGGGGAGAACGTGGCCAGCGGCCGACTGGGAGGCACCGGGGAGAACGTGGCCAGCGGCCGACTCTGGGAGCCACCACACAATGGCGACGTCATGGACACCTCTAGGGGATTCCTGCCAAAACGTATCATCAGAACCTGCCACGTCGGCACATCGACAAACTCACAGGGAGGGACGTCCACAAAAC
>NW_016887650.1:0-459 GCF_001698545.2 Rhinopithecus bieti | reverse complement strand
ATATTATATATTATAATCATACAGTTTACTTTCTTATAAGTTTATACTTATAAGAATATATGTTGTATATTATATATTATGATATTTATAATAAATGATATGTATATGTATCTTTTATTTTTTGAGACAGAGTCTCACTCTGCTGCCCAGTTGAGAGTGCAGTGGCATAGTCTCAGCTCACTGAAACCTCCGCCTGCAAGGTCCAAGCAATTATCCTTCCTCAGCATCCTGAGTAACTGGGATTACAGGCACATGCTACCATGCCCAGCTAATTTTGTATTTTCAGTAGAGACAGGGTTTTGTCATGTTGTCCAAGCTGGTCTTGAACTCATGACCTCAAGTCATCCACCTGTCTTGGCCTCCCAAAATGCTGGGGTTACAGACATGAGTCACTATGCCCGACCTATATCTTTTAAATTATATTATATATATTATAATATATATTACATAATATATAAT
>NW_016887649.1:0-1089 GCF_001698545.2 Rhinopithecus bieti | reverse complement strand
AGGCTTTACTAAATATCCCTTTCCAGATTCTTTAAAGACAGAGTTTCGAAACTGGGCAACATAGAATAAGCATTAACTCTGTGAAGAGAATGTGCATATCAGATAGCAGATTCTTGGAACGCTTCTTCCTCGATTTTATTTCAGTATATTTCGCTATTCACCATAGTCCTCAATGCTTTCGGAAATATCACTTTTCGGTTTCACAGGAACAGTGTTCAAACACTGATTTTGAGAAAAGAGGTATAACTCCCTGAGTGGAATGCATACATCGCAAAGTAGTTTCTCAGAAAGCTTCTATCCAGTTTTATCTGAAGATATCTCCTCTTTCACCGTAGGCCTGAATATGCTCCTGAATGTCCCTTCGTGGATCTGTGCATGACAGAGTTTCCAAACTGCGTAATATAACTATGGTTTCAACTATGCGAGACGAAAAAATATATCTAACACTAAGCAGTTTCACAGAAGTCTTCTTTCCAGTTTTGTCTGAGGATATTTCCTTTTGACCATAGTCGACTTCTGAATACCTCTTGGTAGCTTTTCTCAAAAGGGATTCCGGAATCCTCTAGGAGAAGAAACGTATATTTCTGTGAGTGGAATGCACACGTCACAAAGCAACTCCTCAGAAATCTTCTCTGCAGTTTCTATCTGAGGATGTTTCCTTTCTCACCCTAAGCCTCAAAGCCCTCCAGAGTATCTCTTCTCAGACTAAGCAAAACAGTGTTATGATAGAGCTCAATGAAAAGAGAATCATAACTGTGTGAGAGGAATTCACGTGACACAGAGCTGTTTCACAGAAAGCTTCCTTCTGGTTTCCCTCTGAGGTTATTTCTTTTCAGGATATTCTAATGAGCGATTCCAAATGTCCTTTCTCAGATTCCATAGAAACAGTGATTTCAAACTGCTCAATGCAAAGAATGATTTAACGCTATGAGATGAGTACAAACAACACAAAAGAGATGTCCAGAAAGCTTCTCTCCGATTTTCAATGGAAGACATTTCCTTGCCTCACACAGGCCTCCAGTCGTCACTTACTATCCCTTCACAGAATCCTCAAAGACCCACTTTCAAACTGGGAAATGTAGAGCAAGC
>NW_016887648.1:0-1096 GCF_001698545.2 Rhinopithecus bieti | reverse complement strand
ATAAATAAATAAATAAATAAATAAATAAATAAAAGGATTCTAAAATGCCTATCATACATGTTATAGTAGAAATGAGGTCACAAATGCAGCACCATTATATTGATAGTTACTCTAAAGCTAGATGTGCTTAATTTGGTGTCCATTGCAGGTCTTCAAAAAAACCCATTAACAGACAAAGTGTTTATATATACAATGGACATTTTTTCTGGGGAAAAAAGCCATGTTTTACTAATATGATAGATTCAACAATGAGTAATATAAAAGCATGTTATCTGAAGACTATTTACCCAATTTTATGCCAACATGTTTTAAATTTTGTTCTATGAATGTCCAGCCTCAGAATCCCCTGGATTGCTTGCTTATAATGTAGATTTATGCCCTAATCTCCCATTTAATTGGTCATAATTTTGACATATGAGGCTAGAATCCACAGTTTAATAAACTATTCAAATATTTTCATGCATAAGAAATATTGAATACTACATGAAAGTAAAGTTAGTCTTCCTATACTTTGCATCAATTTCTACCCTCTGACAACAGAATATTTTAAAATGGTACTAGCTTCTATTCCACACGAATTTGAGCTAAATGTGATACTCATTTGGTGCTAACCTGTTTACTGTTTATGTCAAGCAACCAGAGTTAGACAAAAGTCACTAACATTGTCTTGTATGTTTGATAAGTGGAAATGCAGTCAAACTTATGCAAAGTTCCATACATTTTGTATTGATTGGTACTTACTGTGGGAATAATTTATCCCTTAAAAAAATCAGTAATTTAAGAAACAGAGCTCTGCAATGCTAATCTTTCATTCACAAAATTAATAATACTTCTAAAGACATACCAGGACATATTTTGCTTAGGTACTTCATACAATAAATTTCTTAAAGAGGTTACAGTGGATAGAAAATGTGACTGGCTGACCAGGTGCTGTGGCTCATGCCTGTAATCCCAGCAATTGGCAGGTGGATCATGAGGTCAAGGGATGGAGACCATCCTGGCCAACATGGTAAAACCCCATCTCTACTAAGAATATAAAAAAAAATTAGCTGGGCGTGGTGGTGCACACCTGTAGTCCCAGCTACTCAGGAGACTA
>NW_016887647.1:0-456 GCF_001698545.2 Rhinopithecus bieti | reverse complement strand
AAAAAAAAAAAAATTTTAATGGAGGAAAAGGCTCATGAAGGCAAAAGCCATCGGGGCTCATGGAAGCCGTAGTGCAGCCCTCGGTGACCTGAGCAATACAGCAAAACCAGCCAAGTACTGAAATGCCCGGGGAGGGGCTGCTCCCAGGCTCTGCCCGGTCAGGGCAACCCTCAGTTTAGAGGCAGAAGGCCTTCCAAACCACCTCAACCTCTTAAATAAGGTGTACTGGGCACCGTGTACCTCCTCCCCTCACTTATTGATACAAAATAAGGGAAACAACATGATCTCACTCTTTCTTCTCCCAAATAACACAAACCCAGGTGTGACCTCATCCCCTGACTCTCAAGTAAGGAAAGCTCATCAATGATCTCACCTCCTTTTCCTCAAAAGCAAGCTCACCCATGGCCTCCCCTTAGTCCAGGCAAGATCAAGCCTGATGTCACCCCACCCCACCCC
>NW_016887646.1:0-2142 GCF_001698545.2 Rhinopithecus bieti | reverse complement strand
ATAGAACCTCATAAAACAAAATATCACTTAAGTTATAGTATGCCTTATAATCATCTACCTTCATTCTCATTTACTTAGGGGTTCTTGATGACTCTTTTCAGTGCGTTATTCAAAGGTCATATGCCTTTCAGTGACAAGGCACAAGGATGGGGAAGAGGATATTATTTTCAAAGAAGCATGTGAGATTTGTAATACCATTTGTGAGAAAATAACCTTTTAATGAAATGGCCATGATCTGCTGTTATTTAGTTTAATTTTACCTTTTGGTGTGAAATTGGTGCACATTTCCTCCCCTTTAGGAATGCATTAGTTACTATGGAAACAATTCCATTGTCAGAAATAGAATTTTCAAACACTACATGTATAATGTAAACTTAATGTAAGCATGGGATTGGAATGTATACCTTTGTAGTTAGAAAGACAATCATAAAGTTGTTCCCTTATATGGAGCTGGGGCAAAGGCCACTGCAATGATTGTGTATTTATCCACCTGTGCAACCAAAGCAAGGGCCTAAGAGAACTAGGCTTTAAGTTGTGAGAGTTTCTTTTTTATCTACCACGCCAAATTTAAATTTCTTGAGTCTACTGTTTGTTATCCTGCCAGACCTTAATATTTTCTTCTGACAAAATATGACCAATTTTATCCTTCTTTATACATTTTAAAACCAGGAGCCAGTCAGAATAATTTTCTGTTACTGGCAAACTTTCCTTAGCAAGCAGAATTAGATCCAGCTGACTCTTTGTGGCTGGCTTTGATATCCCGCATTGCCCATGGCTGGCTATTCATCAGAGAACCAGTCATGACCCTCAGATTAAGCACATGGCATATATGAAATGGGACTGGAAAGGAACAGGACAGTGTTTAAGTGGGGTTCTCTTCTAGATTCAGCTTCTAACTGAAATAAACCAGAAGAATTCCAGATGTCAGGAGGTCTCAGTAGGCTGTTAACAGTCCCCAGATGCATCCATACAAAAAATTCACTTCTTTCTCCTGCCTCTCAAGTGACCCATGGAAAATAAAATAATTGATAACTGCCAAGTTGGAACATACAGCTTGGTGTGAGGGTCAAATAGACCAGAACCGCAGAACCAGTTACAATTAAATGGCCAGTTGCAGAAAATGTTTGATTCCAGCTGTACCTCAACTGTGGAAGACCGGCAGAGATGATACATTTCCTGAGGGCAGCTAGTACCCCAGAGGTGAAGCGTAGAAGCTGACCTAAGTGCTTGACTTTTTTCTTCCCAAGTCAGCAATCAGGAAAGTCACAGCACCACCTGTGGGGCAGAGGCAATGGGAAGACCACCTGCGGGGCTTGGAATATCAGGAGTTATGCTCCCCTTCCCAGCAGCCACACACACAATAAACAACCTAAGCATTCTCTGGTCTTCTAATTGAGAACTCTCAGTTTGGATTCCACCAACATTGAGAAACTTCAACCCCTTCTTTCGGGACTACTGTCTGGTTCTTACCTGTCGCCCTTCCACCTCCACCTGACTATTTTGGGATCTGGCCAGCAGACCGCAATGCAGTGGGGTTCTTTCTTTGTTCCCAGGCAGATCAGCAGGTCGAGAAATAATAGACACACACAAGATAGTGAAAGCTGGGTCACTGCCTTCTGGTCCCGCAGTGCCGCCCATGAACTGGATATACCAGCATTTATTATTAAGTTTAGTGAGGGCGGGGTAGGTTAGTGAGGGAATTAGGGTCATTTGATTATGAGGTGAGATGGTCACATGGGAATGAAGTAATTCTTTAATATAACATCTGTATGCAGAAGTACAGTATATAGAGATAAGAATTTACAATATACTGTGTGTGTCAGTAATTTCTAACAGAGCCTTAAAACAGAAACACAGTCTTTTCATAACCTATGATTAGCAAGATATTAATCAGCAGTAACAGTTGCAGCAAAAGCTGGTTACAAACAATAGAAACAGGATGTGAAGCTAGACAACTGGTTAGACTAGAAATTCTCAGAAGGCAGTATGCCTTAACCCTAAAGAGGCCTAGAAGAGCCGTGGCAAGATGAGGACATTTATAGCCCTATCTTATCCATATGGACAGGCACCCCTCATACGTCTATTTATAGGCTCTCCACAAGGGTCACATTCCATTCCCAGAGCTATGAACATCTGGCTTTT
>NW_016887645.1:0-459 GCF_001698545.2 Rhinopithecus bieti | reverse complement strand
GGCAACGACTCTGTGCACAGACCAAGGAAGGAGAAGCTGTGGGAGCTGGTAAAGTACTTCCTTGGTGGTCAAATTCTGGAGGGCTAAATGTGTGTGTGCGTGAATGATTACCAAGAACCCTGCTTGCGGTGTTGTGTGGATGGTGACAAGTCCTACTGCTGGACGGAGTGAATGGGTCCTCTCCGCAGTTCCATAGCTACCTCATATGGCTTAGCGCAGATCCTGCCATGGGATTTATGCCAGCACACCAACACTAAGAGGGGCCTAATTCTCCCTTAGGGGAGCAGCCAGAGAGGACGGCAGGAGTGGGAAGTGTGCAAAGGACCTTCAGAGGGGAAAGGGGAAAACAGGTCAACCTCGCAGGACAAGTAAGGCAAGACACCCCTGGTTTGAGGGGCTGAGCCTTGCGGGACAGGCAAGGCAAGACATCCCAGGTGTGAGGGGTTGAGCCTTCTGGGA
>NW_016887644.1:0-279 GCF_001698545.2 Rhinopithecus bieti | reverse complement strand
TGTTTATTGCAGCACTATTTACATATTTTTTCAAAAGCCCACTCCTCAGAAGAACCTGATCTGAATGAGTTTGTACTTTTATTCTCATTTCATATGGACATAATTGGCTCCTTAGTGAACCTGTTCATAGTAAAACAACTCCATGGAGAAGCAAACATGTGAATGTTAGAATGAATAAATGCTAAAGAGATGTTCCTCTTTTCCTTCTTCCCTACTCCTCCACTCCCAATTTTAATTTATTAAATTATCCAAGCTTCAAAAAAAGAAACACAGAGAGAG
>NW_016887643.1:0-586 GCF_001698545.2 Rhinopithecus bieti | reverse complement strand
TTATAGCTTGATGGGGATAGTATTGAACCTATAAATTGCTTTGGGCAGTATGGCCATTTTCATGATATTGATTCTTCCTATCTGTGAGTATGAAATGTTTTTTCATTTGTTTGTGTCCTCTCTTATTTCCTTGAACAGTGGTTTGTAGTTCTCCTTGAAGAGGTCCTTTACATCACTTGTAAGTTGTATTCTTAAGTATTTCATTTTCTTGGTGGCAATTGTGAGTGGGAGTTCACTCATGATTTGGCTTTCTGTTTTCTACTATTGGTGTATAGGAATGCTTGTGATTTTGTACATTGATTTTGTATCCTGAGACTTTGCTGAAGTTGCTTATCAGCTTAAGGAGATTTTGGGCTGGAACGATGGGGTTTAGTAAGTATACAATCATGTCATCTGCAAACAGAGACAATTTGACTTCCTCTCTTCCTATTTGAATACGCTTTATTTCTTCCTCTTGCCTGATTGCCCTGGCCAGCACTTCCAATACTATGCTGAGTAGGAATGGTAAGAAAGGGCATACTTGCCTTGTGCTGGTTTTAAAGGGAATGCTTCCAGGTTTTGCCCATTTAGTATGTCATTGGCTGTG
>NW_016887642.1:0-1031 GCF_001698545.2 Rhinopithecus bieti | reverse complement strand
ATAGTTTCATACAGGAAGAAATTCCTAAGAAGCAGAAGTTTTAAATACTGATGAGTTTAAGAAAAGTTTGTCTGTGATGAACAGTCTATAAGATATTGTTTATTATTATTATTATACCTTAAGTTCTGGGGTACATGTACAGAATGTGCAGGTTTGTTACATAGGTATACACATGCCATGGTGGTTTGCTGTACTCATTGACCCATCATCTACATTAGGCATATCTCCAAATGCTATTGCTCCCCTACCCTGCACCTCCCAACAGGCCCCAGTGTGTGATGTTCCCCCCCTTCCCTGTGTCCATGTATTCTCACTGTTCAACTCTCACCTATGAGTGAGAACATGCGGTGTTTGGTTTTTTCTTCTTGCGTTAGCTTGCTGAGAATGATGGTTTTATTGTCATCCATGTCCCTGCAAAGGACATGCACTCATTCTTTTCCATGGCTGCATAGTATTCCATGGTGTATATGTGCCACATTTTCTTTATCCAGTCTATCATTGATGGGCATTTGGGTTCATTCCAAGTCTTTGCTATTGTGAGAAGTGCTGCAATAAACATACATGTGCATGTGTCCTTATAGTAGAATGATTTAAAATCCTTTGGGTATATACTCAGTAATGAAATTCCTGGGTCAAATAGTATTTCTAGTTCTCCATCCTTGAGGAATCTCCAGACTGTCTTCCACAATGTTTGAACTAATTTACGCTCCCACCAACGGTGTGAAAGCATTCCTATTTATCCACATCCTCTCCAGCATCTGCTGTTTCCAGAATTTTAATGATCACCATTCCAACTGGCATGAGATGGTAGCTCATTGTGATTTTGATTTGCATTTCTCTAGTGACCAGTGATGATAAGCTTTTTTTCATATGTTTGTTGGTTGCATAAATGTCTTCTTTTGAGAAGTGTCTGTTCATATCTTTCACCCACTTTTTGATGGGGTTGTTTGTTTATTTCTTTTAATTTTGTTTACATTCTGTTTAGGTTCTGGATATTACCCCTTAGTCAGATGGATAAATTGCAAAAATTT
>NW_016887641.1:0-276 GCF_001698545.2 Rhinopithecus bieti | reverse complement strand
ATTAAACAGCCCTACTCTAAGGACTTAATCATTTTACTCTGGACGTGTCTCCACAATAAGGAAATCCAGTAGAAAGTTTATAAAATCCCTGTTCACACACGTATAGTCAAATGGTTATAAATACTGTCACTTCTGGGAAAAAAATGATTATAAATAATACCTTTGGAAGGTCCAGGAAAAAAAAAATCAGTCTTTTCCTCCATTTGCTCACCATAGTACCTAAAATCCAGTCAGAAGTATATATTTCTCAGTGTTAAACAATGATACCTTATTTAA
>NW_016887640.1:0-272 GCF_001698545.2 Rhinopithecus bieti | reverse complement strand
GCTTCTCTCTCTTCCCTCTCTTTCTTTTAATAAAGAGTCTCACTCTGTTGCAGGCTGAAGTACAGTGGCATGATCATGGTTCACTGCAGCTTTGACCTTCTGGGCTTAAGTGATCCCCCACCTCAACCTCCCAAGTAGCTGGGACTACAAGCACGTGCCACTATGCCCAGCTAATTTTTTAATTTTTTTTTTGTAGAGACAGGGGTCTCAATATGTTGCCTAGGCTGGTCTCCAACTCTTGGGCTCAAACAATCCACTCAGATGATCTCAGC
>NW_016887639.1:0-278 GCF_001698545.2 Rhinopithecus bieti | reverse complement strand
GGCTGCCTGAGAAAACCCTTCTGGCTCAAAGGCTGAACCTCAGCGAACCCACATGGCCTGGCTAATGGCCCATGACCCCGCAGGATTCACTCACCTATGCCAGTCAATTCCAGGGAGCCCGTCTGGGAGGAAAAGTTCACTGAAAGACACAAGGGAGGAATGGGGCTCAGGAAGGAGCCACCAATGTTCTCTGGCCCCAGAGAACTGCAGCACCAACACCAAGCCTACAGAGGTAGCCCGGGTTGCCTCAAGGAAGAGCACAGAGACAGGGTTGGGCC
>NW_016887638.1:0-278 GCF_001698545.2 Rhinopithecus bieti | reverse complement strand
ACCCAGGAAAGACACGGGTCGACTGCACAGGCGCAACCCGACCTCTGACGGAGAAGAACCGGAACCCGCCTAGCCACGCCTATCGCCCCGCCCCGTCCCGCCTATGTCCCGCCCACTGCCTTCCCACTCCCGGGCCCAGGACATAAAAGCCGCTCCCGGTGGGCGCGCGGTGCGAACTTCCTCGGCCCCTCCTCGTGCGCGGGACCCAGGAACCTCATTGGAGAACCCCAGAGCAAACTTCCTCGGCCCTTCCTCGTGTGCGGGACCCAGGAACCTCG
>NW_016887637.1:0-229 GCF_001698545.2 Rhinopithecus bieti | reverse complement strand
GGATGGATGGTGGATGGATGGATGGATGGATGATGAAGGATGATGGGTGGACGGATGGATGAAGGGATGGATGAATGGATGGATGAAAGGACAGATGGATAGGTGGATGGATGGATGGATGGACGGATGGATGGATGGATGGAAAGAGGGAGGTGGGGAGTGAGGGAGGAAAGGAAGGACAAAAGGAAGGAGAGAAAGATGATGGATGGATAGATGGAGGAAGGCGGGG
>NW_016887636.1:0-297 GCF_001698545.2 Rhinopithecus bieti | reverse complement strand
TGTGTGGTGTGTGGTATGTTTTGTGTGTGTGTGTGGTGTGTGGTGTGTGTGGGGGGTGTGTGGGGTGTGTGGTGTGTGTGTGTGTGTAGCCTGTGTGGTGTGTGTGTGGTGTGTTTTTTGTGTGTGGTGTGTGTGTGTGTGTGTACCTGTGTGGTGTGTGTGTTTTTTTGTGTGGTGTGTGGGGTGTGTGTGCATACCTGTGTGGTGTGCGTGTGGTGTGTGGTGTGTTTTTTGTGTGTAGGGTGTGTGGTGTGTGTGTGTGTGTACCTGTGTGGTGTGCGTGTGGTGTGTTTTTTG
>NW_016887635.1:0-454 GCF_001698545.2 Rhinopithecus bieti | reverse complement strand
GAGGAGCTGCGTTCCTTTGGAGGGGAGAGGCACTCTGATTTTAGAATTTCTAGCTTTTCTGTACTGCTTTTCCCCATCTTTGTGGTTTTATACCTTTGGTCTTTGATGATGGTGACGTACAGATGGGGTTTTGGTGTGGATGTCCTTTCTGTTTGTTATTTTCCTTCTAACAGTTAGGACCCTCAGCTGCAGGTATGTTGGAGTTTTTTGAGGTCCTCTCCAGACTCTGTTAGCCTGGGTATCAGCAGTGGAGGCTGCAGAAGAGTGAATATTGCTGAACAGCAAATGTTGCTGTCTGATCGTTCCTCTGGAAGCTTTGTCTCAGAGGTGTACCCGGCCATGTGAGGTGTGAGGTGTCAGTCTTCCCCGAGTGGGGATCTCTCCCAGTTAGGCTATTCAGGGGTCAGGGACCCACTTGAGCAGACTGTCTGTCCATTCTCAGATCTCAAACTCT
>NW_016887634.1:0-459 GCF_001698545.2 Rhinopithecus bieti | reverse complement strand
AAAGAGAGAGAAGTGGTTATTGTTAAGCAAATGGGACAGCCTGCCCTGTGTCAGGTCAGGAGAGCTTGAAGGAACCTCAGGAATCCCTTATCCCACCCCACCTGGTGACATTAAGCAGCCTGCCCAGAGCTCCATGAATGACGAGGGAGAAAATTCATGCTGGATTCCAGAGCACCTGAGTCCTCTGTGGCGTTTTGCCACATGAGCCCCTGCAGCTGCTTCTCTAGAGCACCCAAGTCCCCACGGTGTTTTGCGGGAACATGAGCCCCTGAATAACCGCCTGAATGAGCCCCACAGCTGCTTCTCTTCAGGACCTCACACGGAAGTGTGGAGCTGCTGGCCTGACTCCCTCGACACTCACAGTCCTTCCCCACCCAGGCGCAGGTGGGGAAGAGAATAAGGCTGGGCAAGGCGAGGGAACAGGAGGGGAAGCTGGCAGGCGTGCTCAGCAGGCAGCGG
>NW_016887633.1:0-264 GCF_001698545.2 Rhinopithecus bieti | reverse complement strand
AGATGGATGGATGGTGGATGGATGGATGGATAGATGGATGGATGGTGGATGGATGGATGGATGGATGATGAAGGATGATGGGTGGATGGATGGATGAAGGGATGGATGAATGGATGGATGGAAGGACAGATGGATAGGTGGATGGATGGATGGATGGACGGATGGATGGATGGATGGAAAGAGGGAGGTGGGGAGTGAGGGAGGAAAGGAAGGACAAAAGGAAGGAGAGAAAGATGATGGATGGACAGATGGAGGAAGGCAGGG
>NW_016887632.1:0-459 GCF_001698545.2 Rhinopithecus bieti | reverse complement strand
GCTAATTTTTTTGTATTTTAGTACAGACGGGGTTTTACCATGTTGGTCAGACTGGTCTCGAACTTCTGACCTCAAATGATACGCCTGCCCTGGCCTCCCAAAGTGTTGGGATTTCAGGCAGGGGCCCCCCCGCCCAGAAAACTGTTTTGTTGAAAAGTGTCCAGCTGCAGAACTTTTTTTTTTTTTTTTTTTTAGATGGGATCCTTCTCTTTGCCAAAGGGGGGAGAGGAGGGGTGTGTTCCTTGCTCAATCCAACCTCTGCCTCCTGGGCTCAAGATATTCTACTGCCTCAGCCTCCCAGATAGCTGGGATTACAGCTATGTGCCACTATGATCAGCTGATTTTGTATTTTAGTGGAGACCTGGTTTCACCATGTTGGTCAGGCTGGTCTTGAACTCCTGACTTCAGGTGATCCACCCACCTCCCAAAGTGCTGGGATTACAGGCGTCACCCACCGCA
>NW_016887631.1:0-1027 GCF_001698545.2 Rhinopithecus bieti | reverse complement strand
GGAAGGAAGGAGGGAAGGAAGGAAGGAAGGAAGGAAGGAAGGAGAAAGAAAGGGAAAAGAAAAGAGAAAGAGGGAGGAAAAGGGAAAGCAGGGCAGAAAGAAGGAGGAAGAAAGGAATAAGAGAAGGAAAGAAACTTACTTGTACGTGTTGTTTTCATATTACTCCCTGCTATCTGGTTTTTTACAAATGTGAATTGTTTGTAACAATGCGTTCAGCAGAGGTGAACTTTGGCTGAGTTCCATTTGAATAAACACAAACCCTATATTTTATTGCTGGATTCACCACTGACTCATTGCATTAAATTGGATAAAGGCACTTCAATTTTGGGAGCCTCAAATTTGACTTCACTAAAATATGGAGGTTGTACTGGTATCTAATGTCTCAGGTCACCTCACATTTTAAAACCTGCAGTTCATTCTAACTTTATTTAGATTTAGGTTTCTCCTTTGGTGGATATGATACATCATTGAATTGAGATCATCTGATGGGGAAAATTTTGAGGTTATTACTCTTTTAGTATTAAGTTTCCGTGTATTTTGCAAGGAGTCTCACAATTCCTACAGATTCCATCTGCGTCCCTATGGATGCAGGATGCAGCGACCAGCAGAGGGCAGTAGAACTCTAATAATGAAAGCGAAATGCTTGTGCTAGCACTGCGCAAGTGGCTTCTGGATAATTATTACTGCATAGATTTTTTACTTGCTTATTTTTTTAAAAGTCATGTGTAAACATATAGACATATGTGTCCTCAGTGAGTAGAAGTTAGTTATGATGATTATTACAAATATTTGCTACATCAAATATTTGTAATATAATCATAACTAATTTCTAATTACTAAATACGAATAAAATTAAAAGAATATCCAACTTGCTGTTGTAGAACTCCATAAAAATGAGTTCCTTTTTAAAGAAATCAAATTATTTCAGTTACAATGAGATAATAAAACAGATTGTTTTCATCAAATAAGGATATAAGAATGTTCATAATAGTAAAAGAAATAAAATTCAAAACTACCTTACCTCTTG
>NW_016887630.1:0-280 GCF_001698545.2 Rhinopithecus bieti | reverse complement strand
CCCTTATTTTTTTTCGGGGGGAAGGGGGGGAATTAAAATAGTTTTTTTTTTTTTTTTTTTTTTGTGATGGAGTCTCACTCTGTCGCTCAGGCTGGAGTGCAGTGGTGCGATCTCGGCTCACTGCAAGCTCTACCTCCTGGGTTTATGCCATTCTCCTGCCTCAGCCTCCCAAGTAGCTGGGACTACAGGTGTGTGCCACCACGCCTGGTTAATTTTTTGTATTTTCAGTAGAGACGGGTTTTCACCATGTTAACCAGGATGATCTCGATCTGCTGACCTC
>NW_016887629.1:0-1033 GCF_001698545.2 Rhinopithecus bieti | reverse complement strand
GAACTTTATTAAGGTACCTTTTAAAACTAAGAGGGGATGTTATATCTGAATTTTATAAATCTAGGGTATTTGGGCTGGTATGAAGGTCAGGCCATTTTAGAGAAGCCAGCATTGTATGTTCACAGTTACTTTGTCCTTCTTTGCCTATATCCTCAGCAACGGATTTGTCAGTGACAGGATTGACCTAAAGAATAACCTGAGAACAATGTCTTGTTATTGAACAAATAATTATAGTAAGAATGCTAATATTTGTGTTCAAATTGTATTTTGTTACACCGACTTCCTTTAGACCTAAAGTGCGACTGGTATGTACAGCTTTAAAATGAAGTGAGCTCTATGAAGAACTTCCTTTTCCCAGGATCTTTGAATGAAATGGATACCTATGTGGCATTGTTTCCTCCCAGTGCTTACTTGGAGTGAGAACAGAGGGGCTATAGAAGTGTGTATGCCTCTCTTTCTTTGGAATAAAGATCAAGCAGATAAGAGCCAGAGATCTTCAACCAGCAAGGACTCCCCTTCATAGCAGGAATTTGAGCAGGTCAATTATTTCAGCTCTTGATATCCCAATGTCTCAGGTTAAGGGTATGGGTTAGGAGTTTATGTGTAGTTCTGTGAATAGATTTGGACAAGCTCACCCTCTCCACTTGGGTCATGTGCAAATCTGATCAAGAGACTCTGCTTGCATCTTTCCTTGACAAATAAATGCTCATCAGCACAGAGTTGGAGTTCCGGAGAGCCCCACTCTTTGCTCCAGCCTTAAGCTACCATTGATGAATTCCCCAAGCATAGTGTTCTTCTACCAGATGCAAATCTCCTTCAATGTTATTATCTAGCCCAAGTGTCATCACTTTTTTTTTTTTTACGAAAGTACCATCAAAGACAACACAATATAGAACATGCAGAAGATCAGCAGAATTTAGAACATGAAAGAAAAGAAGTGTACTTACTGAACCAGAAAATCTGAAGAAGGGGCTTCAACACTGTTTTGTGAGAAAGGAAATAGAGGTGTTAAGAAAGTAAACTGAAGCACAAG
>NW_016887628.1:0-280 GCF_001698545.2 Rhinopithecus bieti | reverse complement strand
GAGGCGGAGTCTCGCTCTGTCGCCCAGGCTGGAGTGCAGTGGCCGGATCTCAGCTCACTGCAAGCTCCGCCTCCCGGGTTCACGCCATTCTCCTGCTTCAGCCTCCCGAGTAGCTGGGACTACAGGAGCCCGCCACCTCGCCCGGCTAGTCTTTGTATTTTTAGTAGAGACGGGGTTTCACCGTGTTAGCCAGGGTGGTCTTGATCTCCTGACCTCGTGATCCGCCCGTCTCGGCCTCCCAAAGTGCTGGGATTACAGGCTTGAGCCACCGCGCCCGGCC
>NW_016887627.1:0-253 GCF_001698545.2 Rhinopithecus bieti | reverse complement strand
CCCACACTTCACTTTCTGGATTTTAAAGTTCCTGGAGAATAGGATCAATGTATTATAATATCTGGAGTTATTCATGCAGAGGGTCTAGAAGGTTAACAGAGGGTCTAGAAACTCACTGAAGTGATATGCAAAATCTCATACCCATGTGTAATGTTCATTTTCCTGGGGAAGAGAGTCTGAGACCAGAAAAGCGAAGACCTGCTGACCTGGAGCCCAGGACTCTGCCACGGACAGGCCACGGAGGAAATAGACA
>NW_016887626.1:0-253 GCF_001698545.2 Rhinopithecus bieti | reverse complement strand
TAAAGGGATGTTTTTTACAATAATTGGATCAATTTAGAATTTTGAAAATGTTACTGAAAACAAACATCAGTCTTTTAATGTGTTTTTATATTTCTGTCAGATTTATCAGACTTGCCATTATTATTCAGTATTTACTATAGAAAGATGTTCATATTTAAGATCTGGCATATTAGTTATATCTCTTGCCTCTGAGACAGCCTGCACAGACAGCAAACTAAAAAAAAAAAAAAAAAAAAAAAGCAATTTTGGAAAT
>NW_016887625.1:0-816 GCF_001698545.2 Rhinopithecus bieti | reverse complement strand
AGAATTGTACATTATACAGTTACATAGTTGAATGATCATATTTTCAGGTTACTGTTTAGGTGGAGCACCTATTGACCTGAAATCACACTATTAAATTGATGTGCTATTTATAACTGCATGTGAGGAACTCTCATCATCACTTTGTTGTGTCTCAGAGGCAGCAGCACTTACATCAGAAAAGAAGAGGCCAGCAGGCCTTTCTGCAAGGGAGATCTTGTCTCTCTCTTGAGTAGCTCACTCACACCACATTACACTCCTGATGAAGATGTGCTTGGCTGCAATCGATTGAGAATTGTTCTGACTTGTGTTCTCCAATGTATGCCAATATTTAAACTTAAATACTTTCAGGTTTAATCATTGTGGTAAAACTTTTCCTAATGGTTCTTAACAAAACAAAGAAAAAACGTCCAAATGTTAACTATGCAAACCACATATTGCAGAGTGTTTTTTAAAATATGATTTTAATCTTAACGTAAGAGTCATTGCACTGCTATTCCAGGTAATACCTGGGGCATCTAAGTATTGTGTGTGATTGCAGTTGACTGTAGCCATATTTACTGTAACTGGTGTTCAGTGTTTCACCTCACTAGCTTGATGCCGAGAGCACTGTTTATCCATGCAGTGTTGAAGGAACCTAACCTCTGTTTACAGATTCATCAGAGATATGGATTGGTTGTTTCCTCTTCTGTGATAATGTAATAAAATGACATGAGATTAATGTCAGAAATTTTATAAAAGCATTTTAAATAAAATTTTCTAAAATTTTATGTTGTGGTATTATTTATATAAAATATATTTTTTTATCATGACTTTTGA
>NW_016887624.1:0-1345 GCF_001698545.2 Rhinopithecus bieti | reverse complement strand
TGTTTTGTTGATCTTCTCAAAAAATCAGCTCCTGAATCCATTGATGTTTTGAAGGGTTTTCCTGTCTCTGTCTCCTTTAGTTCTTCTCTGATCTTAGTTATTTCTTGTTTTCTGCTAGCTTTTGAATTTGTTTGCTCTTGCTTCTCTAGTTCTTTTAATTGTGATGTTAGGGTGTCGATTTTAGATGTTTCCTGCTTTCTCTTGTGGGCATTTAGTGCTATAAATTTCCCTCTACACACTGCTTTAAATTTGTCCCAGAAATTCTGGTACGTTATCTTTTGTTCTCATTGGTTTCAAAGAACTTCTTTATTTCTGCCTTAATTTCGTTATTTACCTAGTAGTCATTCAGGAGCAAGTTGTTCAGTTTCCATGTAGTTGTGCGGTTTTGAACGAGTTTTTTAACCCTGAGTTCTAATTTGATTGCATTATAGTCTGAGAGACTGGTATGATTTCTGTTCTTTTGCATTTGCTTTAGGAGTATTTTACTTCTAATTATATGGTCAATTTTAGAAGAAGTGCGATGAGGTGCTGATAAGAATGTATATTCTGTTGCTTTGGGGTTGAGAGTTCTGTTATGTCTGCTTGGTCCAGAGGTGAGTTCAAGTCTTGTGTATCCTTGTTAATTTTCTGTCTCGTCCGTCTGTCTAATATTGACAGTGGGGTATTAAAGTCTCCCACTATTATTGTGTGGGAGTCTAAGTTTCTTTGTAGGTCTCTAAGAACTTGCTTTATGATTCTGGATGCTCCTGTATTGGGTACATGTATATTTGGGATAGTTAGCTCTTCTTGTTGCATTGATCCCTTTACCATTATGTAACACTCTTCTTTGTCTGTTTTGATCTTTGTTGGTTTGAAGTCTGTTTTATCAGAGACTAGGATTGTAACCCCTGTTTTTTTTTTTTTGCTTTCCATTTGCTTGGTAAATACTCCTCCATCCCTTTATTTTGAGCCTATGTATGTCTTTAATTTGTTTTAAAATTATTATATCCATCCTACTGAGTATAAATTGGTTTCTTCTTGTGGTTTTGATTTGCATTTCCCTGATATGACTAATGATCTTGAGCATTTTTTCATGTGCTCATTGGTCGTTTGTATATATTCTTTTGAGAAATGTATATCTAAGTCTTTTCCCCTTTTAAAATTGAATTGTCTTTTGTTGTTTAATTGTAAGAATTCTTTATGTATTCTGGTTACCAGACCCTCAAGAGATACAGGATTTGAAGATCGTTTTCTGTCATTGTGTTGGTTGTCTTTTCACTTTCTTGATGGTGCCCCTTGACATGCAAAACTTTTGACTTTTATTAAAATGGGCCTGGGCATGGTTGCTCACACCTGTCATCCCAAT
>NW_016887623.1:0-1612 GCF_001698545.2 Rhinopithecus bieti | reverse complement strand
TCAGGGTAATACTGGCTTCGTGGAATGAGTTTGGAAGTGTTCCATCATCTTCTATTTTCAGAAAAGTTTAAGTAGGATTTGTATTAATGTTGGATTCAGCAGTCAAGCCAGCAGCTCCTGGGTTTTCTTTTCTGGGAGACTTTTATTACAGCTTTTATCTCATTACTTGTTATTGGTCTGTTCAGGTTTTGGATTTCTTCCTGATTCAATCTTGGTAGGTTGTATGTATCTAGGAATTTGTCCATTTTTTCTAGATTTTCCAACTTATTGGTGTGTATAGTCATTCATAGTAGCCACTAATGATCCTTTAATTTCTGTAGTATCAGTTATAATGTCTTCTTTTCATTTTTTGTTTTATTTATTAGTATATTATTTATTTCTTTGTCTGGCTAAAGGTTTGCCAATTTTGTTTAACTTTCCAAAAAACCAACTTTTGTTTAATTGATCTTTTGTCTTGTTTTCTTCATTTCAATTTCATTTATTGCTGCTCAGATGTTTTGATTTATTTTCTTGTATTAATTTTGGGTTTGGTTTGCTCTTTTCTAGATTTTCTAAGATGCATTGTTAAATTGTTCATTTGAAGATTTTCTTCTTTTTTGATGTAGCCCTTATAGCTATGAACTTCCTTCTTACTACTGCCTTTGCTGCATCCCATAGGTTTTGGTATGTTGTATTTCCATTAACATTTGTTTCAAGATATTTTCAATTTCCTTCTTAATTTCTTTATTGACCCATTAGTCATTGAGGAGCATATTGTTTAATTTCCATGTATTCATATAGTTTCCAAAATTTCTCTATTATTAATTTCTAGTTTTATTCAATTGTGGCAAGATAAGATGCTTGATATTTTCCAATTTTGAATGTTTTAAGACTTGTTTTGTGACCTATCATATGGTTTATTCTTGAGAATATTCCATGTTCTGAGGAAAAGAAGGTGTATTCTCCAGCTCTTGGATGAAATGTTCTATAAATATATATTAGATCTGCAACTCTTGGATAAAATGTTCTGTAAATATATATTAGACCCATTTGGTCTATAGTGCAGATTGAGTCTGATGTTTCTTTGTTGATTTGCTGTCTGGAAGATCTGTTTAATGCTGAAAGTGGGTTGCTGAAGTCTCTAGCTATGATTGCATTGGGGCTGAACTCTCTCTTTAGCTCTAATAGATTTTCCTTTATATATCTGGATGTTCCAGTGTTGGGGCATATATATTTAACACTGTCATATTCTCTTGCTGAATTGACCCCTTTATCATTACACACTGATCTCTTTGTCTTTTCTAATAGTTTTGAAATCTATTTTGCCTGATATAAATATAGCTATTTCTGCTCTTGTTTTCCTTTGGCATGGAATATCTTTTCTCTAACTTTATTGTCAGTCTATGTGTGTTTTATAGGTGAAGTATGTTTTTTGAGGATAGCAAATCAATGGGTCTTGTTTTCATCCATTCAACCAGTCTGTCTTTTGATGTGAGAGTTTAGTCCATTTATATTCAATGTTATTATTAATAAGTAAAGACTTCTGCCATTTTGCTATTTGTTTTCTGGCCTTTTCTTCCTTCTTTCCTTCCTGTCTTCCTCTAGTGAAGGTGATTTTCTCTGGTGATTTGAT
>NW_016887622.1:0-1618 GCF_001698545.2 Rhinopithecus bieti | reverse complement strand
ATGGCTGGTTACTGTGGCTCACAACCATAATCTTAATACTTTGGGAGGCCAACACGGTCAGATCACCTGTGGTCAGAAAGTCGAGCCCAACCTGTTTAACACTGTAAAACCACATCACTAACAAAATGTAAAATTAGCCCGGCAACATGGCAGGCACCTGTAGTTTCTGCTACTCAGGAGGCTCATGAACGAGAATCACCTGAACTTGAGAGGCAAAGGTTGTGGTGAGGTGATAATTACTATTATACTCCAGCCTCGGTGACAGAGAGAGACTCCATCTAAAAAATAATACAAATAAAATAAATAAAATTAAAAAAAATCCAGGCTTGAATATTTTCAACTTGTTGGAAAACAAAGTTTCAAACTTATTCAACATGTTATAGATGCATACAAACTGGCTCTCCTAGTTACTATTAAACTGTATTTTCACATCTTTCTAACATCCCTCATGTAATATATACTAGTTAGTCCTTAGACACCTAGCAGTCCTTTATCTAAAAAAAAATAAAAAATAAAAAATAAATGGACAGGGTCCTGCCTTATTGCCTAGGCTGTAGCGCACTGGTGTGGTCTTGACTCACTGCAACCTCTGCCTCCCGGGCTCAAGGGATCCTCCTACATGAGTCTCCCAGTTAGCTGGGACCATAAGCACACACTACCGACTCCGGCTAACTCTTTTGTATTTTCTGTAGAGATGGGGTTTTGTCATGCTGCCCAGACTGCTCTTGAACCTCTGCGTTCGGAGGCTATGCCCACCTTGGCTTCTCAGAGTGCTGTGACTAGAGGCATAAGTCAACACACCTGTTCCTATTAACTAAAAGTTGGTAAGATCTTCAAGAGGAACCACTGAACAATATGCACATTCAGCAACAAAACTTTAAAAGAATACAATCCCACAGTTTAGTGGTTGTGCTGTCTGAATGTTGCAGTCAGCAATGATGCACAGAGTAACTCAGAAAATTATTCAATTTCTTTAATTATTTTAATTTTGTTTTAGAGACAGTATCTTGCTATGTTGTTCAGACTTGCCTCAAATTATAGGCCTGAAGTGATCCACCCTTCTAAACTTCTAGATCACTAAGGTTACCGGTGTGAGCCACCATAGCTTCCTAAGTTTTAAAATCCTTTGTAGAGATGTAGAAAATCTTTTTTCACTGTGTTTCAATATGCTTCTCTGTGGGTCATTCTGACTGACAGTTCGCAGGCTCATATGAACTTCTAAACGAATGGGCCATCCTTCCACTTATGTTTTCACAGAGAAAGCATTTACTAACGACCTAACGTATACCAAGCAGCATACTGGGAAATAGAGATACAAATGTAGACAGATATAGTCCCCATCTCTTAAGACTTCACAATTTATTCAGCGAGAGATAATCACAATAAGGTATGATAATTTCGTAACTGAGGTAAATAAAGACTGCATGCAGGGAAGAGACCCATATGATTCGCTCAGTGGGAGTCAGGGAAGATATTACCGGGGTGACAGTCCAGCTGTGTCTTGAAAGAAAGTGTGGTTTCTTCAGGATGAGAAATGGATTGACTTCAGATACTCACAGTTAAATAAACCGGAGTCCAGTCAGTCACCTATCTTGAAGATGAAATTATTAGTCTAAAC
>NW_016887621.1:0-219 GCF_001698545.2 Rhinopithecus bieti | reverse complement strand
CGGTACATTGTGTCTTCGTTCTCATTGGTTTCAAAGAACATCTTTATGTGTGCCTTAATTTTGTTATGTACCCAGGAGTCATTTAGGAGCAGGTTGTCCAGTTTCCATGCAGTTGTGCGGTTTTGAGTGAGTTTCTTGATCCTGAGTTCTAGTTTGTTTGCACTGTGGTCTGACAGATTGTTCGTTATGATTTCCATTCTTTTGCATTTGCTGAGGAGC
>NW_016887620.1:0-2071 GCF_001698545.2 Rhinopithecus bieti | reverse complement strand
ATGTATCCAGGGCTTAAAACCTACATGACAGGTTGATGGGTGCAGCAAACCACCATGGCACATGTAACAAAACTGCATGTTCTGCACATGTATCCCAGAACTTAAAGTATAATAATTAAAAAAAAAAAAAAAAAACAATTTAATTCATATGAAAGTTCACAGAAGATTTTGGTGCCTTTTTTTTTTTTTTTTTTTGAGACAGGGTCTTGCTCTATTGTCCAGGTTGGAGGGCAGTGATAGCATCATAGCTCACTGTGGTCTCAAACTCCTGGGTTCAAGCAATCCTCCCACCTCAGCCTCCCAAGTAGCTGGGACTACAATATAGGCAGACATCACCACACCCTGCTAAGCTTTTAAAATTTTTTTTGTAAAGATGGGGTCTTGCTATGTTGCTCAGACTGTCTGAAACTCTTGGCCACAACTGATCCTTCCACTTTAGCCTCCCAAAGTGTTGGGATAACAGGCATGAGCCATTGTGCTTGGCCTCAAATGCTTGAGAAAAAATAAATACATCAGTATATGACTGGTTGATTTTGAAAATAATTAATGAAAGCTATTTACTAGTTTACTTATTGGGATTTAAAGCATGAGAATTTTGGATTAGGGAATCTGAATTTTTTTTTTGTCAAAATTCAAACAGTAAAAAAGTAAATGCCTTTGGAGGGATTATGGACTTTCTAATATTTTCTCAACATAAAATAATGTATCCTTTGTTTTATGAAAATTGATTTTATTAATTACTGAGCACCTGTACTGTGACAGATACTGGGTGAGGATCTATGGCTAAAAGATCAATGGAAAGATCTTTTCTCCTTCCTTTCTCCCTCCCCTTCAGTCCTAACTCTAGGGAATTCCAGCTGCCATGTTGTGAGCTGCTCCGTGGAGAGGCTCCCATGGGAAGGAACTGGGGTGGTCGAGAAACTAAAGCATATCAACCATCACAGGAGTGAGCTTGGGACAAGATCCTCCCACAGCTAAGCTCTGAAATGACTGCATCCCAGCCAATCCCTTGGCTTCATTGTTGGGGAGACCATGAACCAGAGGTCTCTCAGCGAAGCCACACATGCATTCCAGACCTACAGAAATGGGAAGCTATTCAATGTATATCATCTTAAGCCACTACATTGGGATAATTTGTTACACAGCCATAGATTCCTAACATATGTGTAAAATTAGGTAAGTTACGTAACATTTCAGCTTCTTAACTTGTAAAATGGAAATAATAATAGAACCTTCATCATAGGATGGTAGAAGGACTAAAGTTCCTGAACTATGTATTGGTAAAGCTCATAGTAAGCAAACAACTTTGTGCTTTTAACATTCCGTTTTAATTATTTAATAATTTTAAGATTATATGGCTCTCTGTCTTTCCCATTCCGCAAGAATAGGGACCATGTTGCAGTGAATGTCGCCACTCATCAATCAGTCCATCAGTAGAGAGAAATATATAGTGGTAGGCAATCTGTATGCCTAACTCAGGGAGAAGAATTTTGGACCAAACGTGATGCATCTTCAAATCTTAAAATATATTGCCGTATTTATAATAAACTGCCTTCAAACCGTACTGTTATCTCATTCAGCGCTAGCTGAGGGTTACTTTTTTCCTCAAACATGTATGCTATTAATCTTTTAAATCTTCATCAATACTATACATCACTATTTCAATTTGCACATTTTGGCAGATTTTGTATTTTTTTGTTTGTTTTCTTTATAGATAATTTTGAGCATCATGAATGTATTGGTCATCTATATTTGTTCTTTGGTAAACAGCCTATTTGTATCCCTTACCCATTTTCTACTGAGCTTTTGTCTTTTCTTCATTTTCCAAAGCACGTTAGGTTATAAGGAAGTGTTTCTATGTAATTATTTTAGAAAACTTTTTTTGTTCTTGTTGCTTTAATCACAATAGGATGTTGAATATTATTAGCTACCTTTTAATCATATATTGAGATAATCATATGCTTTTTTCTCCTGTAAAATTACACTGGATTTTAAAATAATTTGGTTTTTATAAATTATCAAATTACTTCTTGTAGATATTGTGTTCATTAGTGTAAGGATAATAGATTTA
>NW_016887619.1:0-1090 GCF_001698545.2 Rhinopithecus bieti | reverse complement strand
AGAAGGCCTGAGAAAAGCGGGCGGATGGCAATAAGGCCCTCCTCTTCCGGGGTGGGCAGCCCCACCCGCGCCCCTGAGCCCAGAGCCTGCAGCCCCGCCTCCAGGGGACCTGCGGGGCCGCCCCTGCAGGGGCGCGAGCGGACTGTACCTCCCCAGCCCCGGCCCCGGCCCCGGCCCACCCCGCCACTCTCAGCGCCAGCACAGGCCGCCCTGCATCTGGAGCGAGTTAGGGTTGGCGGCCTGGCGGGCGGCGGCGTGAGCTCATCCCGGCCCGCCCCGCTGCGGTTTCCACGCGGCTGTGAAGGGAACAGAACACAGAAACGCCGCGCCGAGGGCCGGGCCGGAGGAGTGCAGTGGAGCGGCCGCTCCTCCCGGGATGTGGGTGGGAGTGGGAGAGGCTGGAGAGTGTGTATCACTGGCGTGTCGCCGAAGGAGGCTGAGCCCGGGGAGCCGGCCGCCAGCATGCGTCGCTGGTGTCACCATGTGTGGCGGCTTGCGAGGGTGTGTGTGTGTCCCGAAGGGAAAACACTGTGCGTGTAATAAGTCGCACACCTTCAACACACACTCCTCGTTTTACAAAATCAGCAGTCGAGGGCAGAAGACAAGGAGGGCTGGCCAGTGCACAAGCTGGGGCTTGGCTCCCGCCCGGGGCCTGTGTCCCTGAGTGGATGCAGAAGCTCTGGACAAACCACCCCAGGTGTCTGGCAAGGCCCAGGGCCCACCTCCTCAGACACACACATACTCTTCCTGGTCACCCTCCTCACACTCCCCCCAAGGAGCCCAGGCATCTCCTCCTTCAGGAGGGAGGAAGGAACACCTCACACCAGGGTATTGGCTACCAGACACACTCACAGCCCACATGGAAACAGGAACACACACCTGGACACAGGCTCACACCTGGAGGCACACCCAAGGGAAGCACTCTTGCTCAGAATCCTAGTTGGGAGAGCCCACCAGCAGGCTGTGAGGCAGTGGCAAGGCTTGGAAAGGCTTCTTGGTGAGATGCCCCTTCCCTCTGCCAGGGGCTGGGAACAGGAAGGCTGGAGGTCACTGAACCTTGCACCTTAGTGGCCCCAGCGCCTTGTGATGG
>NW_016887618.1:0-280 GCF_001698545.2 Rhinopithecus bieti | reverse complement strand
GGCCGGGCGCGGTGGCTCAAGCCTGTAATCCCAGCACTTTGGGAGGCCGAGACGGGCGGATCATGAGGTCAGGAGATCGAGACCATCCTGGCTAACACCATGAAACCCCGTCTCTACTAAAAAATACAAAAAACTAGCCGGGCGAGGTGGCGGGCGCCTGTAGTCCCAGCTACTCGGGAGGCTGAGGCAGGAGAATGGCGGGAACCCGGGAGGCGGAGCTTGCAGTGAGCTGAGATCCGGCCACTGCACTCCAGCCTGGGCGACAGAGCGAGACTCCGTC
>NW_016887617.1:0-280 GCF_001698545.2 Rhinopithecus bieti | reverse complement strand
TGTCCATCCTCCTTCACCCCATTTGGCCCTTCATTCCTTAAACTTTCAACCCTGCACCCCACTCACCCTTCCATCATCCAATCAACCTGTCCATCCTTCCTTCCACCTATTCGTCCATCCATCCATCATCTATCCACCCATCTACTCACTCATCCATCCATCCATCCATCCATCCATCCATCCATCCACTCATCCACTCACCCATCCATCCACCCACTCATTCGGCCACCTACCTACCCACTCATCTATGAATCCTTACTTTTTTCCTTCTACCCATCAA
>NW_016887616.1:0-280 GCF_001698545.2 Rhinopithecus bieti | reverse complement strand
TCTTCATTACTCACACAAAACCAGGATGTACACATGAAAGTAAACTCTTTCCAATGTAATGAGAATGGCAAATCCTTTAATTGTAGCTCACTCTTTAAAAAACATCAGATAATCCATTTAGAAGAGAAACAATATAAATGTGATGTATGTGGCAAGATCTTTAATCAGAGGCGATACCTTGCACGCCATTGTAGAATTCACACTGGAGAGAAACCATACAAATGTAAGCTTTGTGACAAGGCTTTCAGACGTGATTCACACCTGTCACAACATACTGTAA
>NW_016887615.1:0-279 GCF_001698545.2 Rhinopithecus bieti | reverse complement strand
TCTATTTCTCTCTCTCTCTTTCTTTTTTCTTGAGATGGAGTCGTGCTCTGTTCCCCAAGCTGGAGTGCAAAGGCATGATCTCAGCTCACTGCAACCTGAACCTCCTGGGTTCAAGCAATTCTCGTGCCTCAGCCTCCCGAGTTGCTGGGATTACAGGTGTGTGCCACCACGCCTGGCTAATTCTTGGATTTTAGTAGAGACTGGGTTTCACCATGTTGGCCGGGCTGGTCTTGAACTCCTGACCTCAAGTGATCTGCCAGGCTCAGCCTCTTTAAGTGC
>NW_016887614.1:4495-7778 GCF_001698545.2 Rhinopithecus bieti | reverse complement strand
TGCTTTTTTTAAAAAAAAAAATTCAATCTTTTAACAGCATTCTCTATTTCTGGAGACATCATTTTCCTGGTTTTCTTTAGGTCTTTTCCATGGTTTCCTTCTCTTCTGAGGATATTTAACATAATTGACTTAAAATATGTGTACAGCAAGTACAATAGATATGTTTTTTTCAAAGACAGTTTATGTTAATTTCCTTTTTTCATATGAGTAAGCTGTATTTTCTTTTTTAAAAAAATTGGCTCATATTTTTTGATGAAAATTGGACATTTTGCATAATGTGGCAACTGTGGATATCAAATTCTTCCCCTGCTAAGAGTTTTGTTATTGTTGCTTGCTGCAAGTTGTAGCAGTTTGATTAGTGACTTTTCTGAACTATTTTGTATAGACCATATTCATTGTTCTGTGTGGTCTCTGCAATCTTTGTACTTTTAGCTTGTGATCATCTAGTTATTTGAAAAGTTCCTTTAAATGCCTGGAGTCATACAAAAGTAAGAAAATGAAAAAAAAAAATCACCACATTTTTGCAGATTGGTTCTATGTTAAAGCACTCTTTCAATATTATTTATAATTCTGCTTTAGCCTTCAGCTCAGCAAAACCAAAAGTTGAAGGTCAGCTGGTAGTAAAGTCTAAGTTCTTACCAGTTCTTTTCCCAGCATGCATGTAACCACACAGTGGGTTCACTTTGCTTGCTACTTGGAGCCGACTTATCAAGACAGGGAAATTGCAATAGAGAAAGAGTAATTCATGCAGCACTAGCTGTGCAGAGACCAGAGTTTTATTATTACTCTAATCAGTCTCCAGAGTTAACTCTCAGTGATGAGAGTCAAGGACAACTTGGTTGGTGGGGGGAGGCCAGTGAGCCAGAAGTGTTGACTGGTTAGGTAGGAGATGAAATCATAGGGAAGTGAAGCTGTTTTCTTGTGCTGAGTCAGTTCCTGGGTGGAGGCCAAAAGACCAGATGAGCCAGTTAATAGATCTGGTTGGTGCCACTTGATACATCAAATGCAAGGTTTGAGAAATATCTCAAGTACTGATCTTAAGAGCAGTTTAGGGAGGGTCAGAATCTTGTAGCCTCCAGGTGTAGAGCTCCTAAACCATAATTTCCAATCTTCTGGCTCATTTGTTAGTTCTACAAAGGCAGTCTAGTCCTCAGGCAAGAAGGAGGTTTGTTTTGGAAAATAGCTGTAATCATTTTGGTTTCAAACTATAAACTAAGTTCCTCCTAAAGTTAGTTCAGCCTTTTAAGCTATAAACTAAGTTCCTCTCAAAATTAGTTCAGCCTACACTCAGGAATGAACAAAGACAGATTGGAGGTTAGAAGTAAGATGGAGTTGGTTAGGTCAAATCTCTTTCACTGTTTTAGTTACAATTTTGCAGTGGCTGTTTCATGCATTCTGTCCTGGGCATGCGCCTAGCTTTCTAGATCTTTGGCATATATAAGAGCTTTTCAAAGCCCGTATTCCTCATTGTATTCCTCTTCAACTTTTCCTTTTAGCTTAAGATTTCTAATATTTGTCCAAACTGTATTCTTTTATTCCAAGTCTCCACAGAGTAAAATGATATAAGGTGCCGGAGCAAAAAATAGAGAACATTTTATTTTATTGTGCTGCTAAAATGACCATTTTCAGGAGTACTTTTATCAGTTTCTATAGTATTGGAAGATTGTGGGAAAGCTAGAAACCTTGGCAAAAGAAAATTGTGAAGGAAGTGATAACTTTTGGTGACTACTCTATCCTTTTAAATGAGAAGTGACGATGCCTTGTTCATTAGCCTATGTTTTTGAGAAAAGTCCTCTCCTTAGCCACTTTTCTACTGTCAGAAAGTTCTGTATAAGGCAAAAGATGGCAAACACCTTGTTTCAGTCCTTCAGGAAGTCTTCGGACAGGCCAGAAAAGTAAAACTTAATTCAATGAGAAGAAAGTTTACTCTTCTCCCTCCAGAACCAAGGACACATACCTGAAATTTGGGCTGCTGGCTTCAAAACTGCCACTGAGCAGAGAAGGGGATGGTAGGGTATATTATAAAGCCACAAAGCTCTCCTAAAATGTTTAAATCATCTTTTACTTTATTCAACATTGGCTCGGTTTCTGTAAAGCTTTAACTATTTTTCAGAGTTCCCACAAAGATTTTTGAGAGTTTTTTGCTTATTTTCCCATTATTCTTATGGACAGACAGGCCCTTAGAGTTCTCTGTTCTGCATTTTTCACTGATGTGATAAAGTTTTGTAACCTTTGGTATTTGTCAGCTTGGACTGCCATAACAATGCCAGATGCAATTGCCACAGAATGAGTGACTTACACAACAGAAATGCTTTTTTTTTTTTTCTGTCTCTCACAGTTCTGGAGGCTGGAAGTCTAAGATTAGAGTGCCAGCATGGTCAGGTTCTGGTGAGATCTTTCTTCCTGGCTTGCAGATGGCTGCCTTCTTGATGTGTCTACATATTGAGGAATGATGTCTGTGTCCCTTTCTCTTCTTGTAAGAACACCAGCCCTATTGGATTAGAGTCCCAAACTAATGACCTCATTTAACCTTAATTACCTCTTAAAGATCCTATCATCAAATATACATCACAGTGGTGGTTAGAGGCTGAATATGTAAATTTTGGTGGCACGTAATTCAGCACATAGAATATTTTAATGGATTAATCCTACACAATCAAAAAAAGAAGGATAAATGGCTGTTACCCATGAACCAAGTAACATTCTCCTTATTCAAAAGGATGAGTAAAAGATGTGAAGCAAGAAAGACACCAGAAAAATTAGATTGTAGTGGATCTCACTGCACAGAAATCAAAAGAATGGGGAATAGTATTCTCTTCCATGACTGAATAATATATAATATATTTTGATCAAAATTTCATCATATAGGCTTCTAGTTTTACTCTTTTACCTAAAATGTCAACCCCTATTGTTAAGTGTCTGGTAGCAATGTGTTGACAAGTCTTTGCTCTGAAGGAAAAGGATGACAATAATCTTCATGATGCAGAAAAAAGAAACTTGTGAATCAGAGCTGTTAAATGAGTCACTCAAGTTTATAGATCTAGGAAAATATAGATGCATGAAATAAACTCAAGTTTCTGACCCTACGAAATTTTACTGTAGTACATTGCATTAATCATTTTTTAAGAAAGTTAAGCACTGAGTCATTTGTTTACGGGCTTAAAAAAGAGTAAGTATCCCTGTTGATTATAAAAATTCAATAAGAGAATTAGAAATTAATGATCAATTTGCAAATTGTATGGCCTTGTTGAAGATATCAGCGAAATCTGAGTATGAACTGTAA
>NW_016887614.1:0-3424 GCF_001698545.2 Rhinopithecus bieti | reverse complement strand
AGACACAGACTATTTAGTTATGTAGTCTACATAAAGACAAACTTTCTTGTGACCCAAGGATCAGCATAATTTTTGTGGTATAGAATATTTGTCTAACATATAGTAATTCTTTACAAAAGCCTTTCAGAACATTCTAAAGAGAGTTTCTATTCATAACACCCAGTAAAACTTAAAAAAATTCTCTCTAGCCGTCTAACAGCTAAAATTCCATTTGTCTCAGCAAAGCAGATAACCCCAATCCCTACACCTTTCTTCACGAATACCTCAAACTTTTTCTCAAAGCCAGGAGATACTGGCTTTATCCTTTTTTAATATTGCATCTTACTTTTCTCTTTGCATTTATACTTTTCTCTTCCATAGAAAACTCTCAGCCCATTTAATAATTTTGATAAGTTAACTAATCTGGTTTTTAGTCCTTTCATTCACCTATTAGCCTAATCTACACAACAGTGGTCCAGAAATCTAGATATCAAAGAATCCTCTTTAGTTGGAAAAAGCCTTGAATATTCATTGGTCATTCTTCTCTGACATACTTGTATTTATAATACACAACTCTTATAATTAGAGAATTTTAGATATAAGTAGGATATTAGAACTTGATAAACTAATTCTAGTTGGCTGTTTGGTTTGTCTTCATATAGTAAAAATAAAGAGCCATGGTGAAAAAATGAAAGGATATCCACTTTTATTTGAGTGAGCTGTTAATGACCATTTGGTTCCTGGTCATTTTCTGAGTATTAGAGGTTTGGGGAAAGAAGAAAAACTGGTCAAAAGAAAAATTGTGAAGAAAATGGTAACTCTTGGTGACTACCTATTTTCCCCTTCAATGATTGCTATGAATCCTACTCCTAATACCATTTGTCATTCTTCTTTCCTCTCAGCACGTACTGGGTACTCTCATTTTACCACAGAAATATAAACTTCAAATATAGCACTCTACCTGGGCTAAGATTGTATGTTTTCTATGCGAGTCCTTAAGTAGCAGAGTTATATTACAGTATAACTCAAAGAATAAATTCTTGTAAATAATACAACTAATAAAGATTGCAATATTAAGCATTGTTTCCAGTTGTATGCCAGCTTTATCTAAACCAAATGCCAGTTGAGATCTCTGCTCTTCAAGAGCTAGGCAAGGGAGGAGTAACATCAGGAATATGGCAGACTAGAAAGTTCTAGGTCCTCATTTCCCCACAGAAATATAAAAAAAGAAAACAAGAGAAAAGACAAAAGTAAAGAAAACCAAAAGAGGAAAAAAAAATATCCAATAATGGGCAGAGAGGTGTCCTCCTCAAAATAATAGTTTGATAGAGGATTAGGATGGGCAATGGAAACGTTGGTTACTTAAAATGGGGGGAGATACAGGCTTGAAGGGCTGGCTTACATGTTTTCGTGAAGTATGCACTCACACTCAACATGCAGAGGGCAAAGGGAGTATCCCCACGAGATAAAATTAATCTGTTTCTCCCCATCCCCACTACTGCTGGGGAAGGTGGGAGGATGCTAGTATGATGACTATAATTTATTTTCTTTCTCTGTTCCCTATATGTGCTTAACTTTGTTTTTTTCTGTCTGATGTAGTGGTCCCAGGACCAAGACTGCAGCTGCAATTGTCAGAAAAGATTAATTCCAAAGCAAGGAGGTGTACCCATATTTTTTCATCTTTAAGTTGGAATTACAAAAGGCCTGATGGGGTGGGTTGTGTCTTCAACCTGTCCAGAAAATATGGAATCAAGAATAAATCCAGCTGTACTGCCTAGTGGTCAAGATAGCCTTTTAGTTCTGTATATATATAACCCTACCTTAAATAAGAGTGGGCTGAGGAGGAGATAGTTTCTATCTACCTCAAACTGGAGAGAGAGAAGTAAATGTTATTTGCAACATTCTAACCCGTATTGGGGATGCTTGAGGAACTGGCCTCTGTTTCACCTAGCTTGAAGCTCAGACAGAAGGGTAACAGGCAGTGCTCACAAAAGCTTCAGGAAGACTACAGACTTGTAGTCTGGGGCAAGAAATTATTGGTGGAGACATACAATAGACCATCTAAAGCACTGAGGAGAAGCAGGGGTAAGACATTCAGGGGATGAGGGAGAAAGGAATTGAAAATCAACTGTGTATATGAGGGAATTATAAAAGCAGCACACAGGCCCAAAGGAGACACATGACTTTAGAAGATACTAAGCTTTTGTGTCAGGCTGCTCTCAGGAGTAAGAACTTGCCTAGCTAATTAGTGCAGAGCTACCTGGCAGAGAGCCCAGTTTGCAAATGCTGAGAAATGTGGTGGTTTTTTCAAATACCCAATGTTCAATAACAATGAAAACCACAAGACAAAGAACCACAAAATCTGGGCTATTCAAAGGAAGAAAATAAATCAGCAGAAAATGTCCTGAAAGAAGAATAGGCATCAGAATTACTAGAAAATACTTTAAAACAATTATCTTAAATATGCTCAAAGATTTAAAGAAAACTTAAAAGAAGACTAACGAAAATTAGGAAAAGTGTATATCAACAAAGTGAGAATCTCAACAAAGAGACCCAAATTATGAAAAGGAACCAAATAGATTCTGGAGTTCAATCTATATCCAACAAGTACATTTAAATATTCAACAGAAGTATTCAAGAGCAAATTTGAGAAGGCAGAAGAAAGAATCAGTAAACATGAAGATAGGACGTTTAAAATTATGGAGCATAAGGAGCAGAAATAAAACAATGAAGGAAAGTAAAATGAACCCTCAAGGAATTATGGTATGCCATCAAGTCAACTTACATATGCATTATAGAAATTCCAGAAGGCGAAGATAAAAGAAATGGGGTAGAGAGATTTTAAGACTGGTGGTGGAAAATTCTCCAAATTTGTTGAAAACATGACTATACAAATCCAAGAAAGTCACAGAACTCAGAACAGGATAAATCCAAAGAGACTTACACCAAGACATGATTATCAAACCGCTGAAAACCAAAGACAAAGAGATAATCTTGAAATTAACAAGAGAAAAGAGACTTATAACCTACAAGGGATCCACAATGAGATTTTTTGCTGATTTCTTAGCATAAACCTTGGATGCCAGAATGCAGTGGGAGTACTTATTTAAAGTGCTACAAGAAAACAAAACCGTTAACTGAGAATTCTATATCCAGAAAATATATTCTTAAAATGAAGAAATTAACATATTCCCAGGTAAACAAAAGCCCAGGGAGTCCATTATCTCTACACTTGCCCTACAAAACATGCAAAAGGAATCTTTCAGGGTGCAATGCAAATACACTAGATAGTACCTAATAGCCACTAGATGATATTAAAATTTTGGTAAATACAAGTAGATGGGTAAATATGAAAGTCAGTGTTATTGTAATTTTAAAAGAAAGCATGCTTACATTTGGCTTCATTGTTGAATTTCTGAATTTGTACTAATAGATCCCAATGGAG
>NW_016887613.1:0-279 GCF_001698545.2 Rhinopithecus bieti | reverse complement strand
TTATTTAAAAAACATTTTTCAGAAGCTACATTATACTATAAAGTGTTAATGTAGCATAATTTTTTTTTAAATTTTTCTGTTGTAAATATTATTGTAAAATGCTACAATTAGAAGTTGGTGAAATGTTCCCGTAATTTCAGCTACTGAGGAGGCTGAGGTTGGAGGATCTCTTACACCAGGGGTTTTGGACCATCCTGGACAACATAGCAAAACCCATCTTAAAACGCACAATCAAACAAACAGAAAAAAATGTTACAATTAAAATACTTGCCCACCTTA
>NW_016887612.1:0-520 GCF_001698545.2 Rhinopithecus bieti | reverse complement strand
CGAAAAAAGTAAAAGGTGCAGGGTGTATATATATGAATGAGCCTGTCCATTTCAAAATGTTTGACATCAAAAAAGAAAATAAATAAACACATATTCAGAATACATTATTCAATCTCTTCATTGGCATTTTCAGAGTTTTCACTTGTTTGCCAAATGTGTTGCCATTGTAAATGGTATTCATTTTAAAGTCAGTATCTTCAACAAGCACCTGTGTGCATGTCTAAGTAACATTATAAGGGATATCTTGAGAAGCATTATTAGGTGAAAGTGAAAAGCAGAGAATATTTGGCAGGGCTGTTACTGTAATGGTGCTCTTTAGGCAGAAGGCTGCAACATTAGATCATGCTCAACACCTCCTGAGATTGCACTTAACTCCAGTGGATTAGCAACTAACTGAACATTTTACCACATACTTTTAAAATTGTTGTTAATTTTTTATTATACTTTAAGTTCTAGGGTACATGTGCACAACGTGCAGGTTTATTACATATGTATACATGTGCCATGTTGGTGTGCTGCA
>NW_016887610.1:0-1613 GCF_001698545.2 Rhinopithecus bieti | reverse complement strand
TCCACAATGAAGTGATCTTTAAGGCGTATTACATTGGCATCCTTGGTAAGGAATGTCTCCCGTCATGATAGAGGGTGTGGAGGGTGGGAGGCTAGACCTGGCATAAGCCTTCCTGACTCCTCTTGCTCCAGAATACATGGCACCTGGCTCTCTTGTAGTCCAGTGTTTCTAGAGCCATGCAGGAGAAGGCCCCAGCTTCAGGCAGGACACAGCCTTACTGAGCTTCTTCAGCTGGTTGGCTGACCATCACCATTCAGGGTCAGCTAGAATTGCTGAGGTGGGCGCTGCTGAAGCGTGTCATGGGGAAGGACCTTGCTGGTCTTTCCTTGGCATCTGGGGAACTGGCTTTGAACCATGACCTGAACAGCCATGGACCCCTTTCCCCAGTACCCCAGATCATCAGTCAGGGCCTCTGTCTCAATCCCCTGCAGCACTACCAGAAGGAGTTAGGCCCTCAGAGTGGGAACAGACAGGAGGCCAGGTAAGCAGCCCAGGACTGAGGGTTCAGAGGCCTGTGGGTCCTGGAGCTGGGACACACATGGAGAACTCAAGGCTCAGGGAAGAGCCAGCATTGAGAAATCTCAGGCCATCCCCGGGCTGGGGAGAAAAGCCCATCAGGGAACTGTAACACTCATATTTCAGAATTGGGGAACCTGAAGTCACCTAAGAGGCAGAAGTGGCCAAGGTCAATGGGTGAGAAGCAAGTCTCAAGGGATAGTTGCCTCATCATCCTTCTTTGGCTCCTTTCCATGCCTTGAGGCCTGCTACCACCTGGGGCTCAGTTTGGGTTCCACTAGGGCCCTCTTACCCTCCATGAAGAGGTGCACATGAGTCGCATCGAGATCTACATCCTTCAAGAATGGCTATCTCAGTCCTGTCGTATTTTGTTTCAATGACCTCAGGCTCCCCTGACATGCTTTCTCCCCTCTGCCTTCCTCACTCATGTTGCCCCGGCCCCTGAGACATTTCCTATGACATTCAAAATAGACAAATAATTTTAGAATGCCTTAATAATGTAGATGCAGACACAGGATTTTATTATAAAATACTCTTCCTCCTTATTTGTACCAAAGTCTTTTCATGATGGGGAAAGAATGCAACATACTTTAGTAAGTTAAAAAAGTATAAAAGTAAAATAAACCCCACTGTAGACGATCAATTAAATGGCAGGGGACCCTCTGTGTGTGTCCAGCAAGGGAATCCTGAGCATTAAGGCCCATCTGAGTACTGGTGTAAACATCCAATTTCCCTTGTACCAGTGTGAGTGTGGGCATGTTCCAGCCTGTGTGTTTGAGCTGGTGTATGAGTGTGAACACCTGTGCCTGTGTACCTTTGTGTACCTTGGTTTGGGGGGGCACACTCCCACCCACTGGTGTGCCTCAACCTAGCTCTTGAGCTGGCAAGTAGGGTGCCGCTGGTTTGGCAATCCAACTTCAGGACCTGTGAAGCCTGCGCTCTTCAGAGATGCCAAGAGTCCTCACGGTTCTCACAAATGGCAGACGGAGGAGGAAAAAGAGGGCTGACACAAGCTACCTAGAGGAGATGTCATGGACCATGAATAAAACCTAGCAGCTGTCTGTGTCTTCTTGTGTGTTTGGTCAGGGAAGGCGGGT
>NW_016887609.1:0-2166 GCF_001698545.2 Rhinopithecus bieti | reverse complement strand
TTTTAAGAAAAAATCATTTTCATGATAAAATTTTCCAAAATATAATTACTGTGTTAAACCATCAAATCCTGCTTTAAAGTATCTCATATGAAAGGATGAACATAGAATTTCTTAGCATCATAAGTTTTAAGTTACCAAAAGGTTTTCTCTTGAGAGAGTTAAGTATTTGAAAGCTGATCCTAAAAGCAGAAATGATCCACTTAGAAGACTTAACCGAAAGGATTTATCATCATGTGTCCATATGCCTAATTTTACTGAAAGTGTCAGTTTTATTGGAGTATGAAACACGCTTGGGACATCACCCATATCATTTCCTGACTCAGCATGCCTTGTACTCTGACTGGCAGCTGTCAGGTCCAACTGTCTCTGACTGTTTGCCTTAGGGCTCCCTCTAGTAATCAAAGCTCATGAGTGTCAGGTAGTTAAAGCTCTGCATCCCCAATGTTCCTCAGCAAACCTCAACCAATAACAGATAACTTTTGGTGGATAAACACCACTACTCACTCGCTCTTCAGTTAGGGTAACTCTGAAGCATGATTTATGCTCTGACCCACAATTCTGTTCCAGGATTAAGACCCCATCGCACACAGTAAAACCTGCCTCATAGGATACTTTTACTTGCTCCCTGTCCTACCTTACACACACTTACCAGCACCTCCTTGGATCATTCCCAAATATATCCCTTATCTTAGAATCTGCTTTTAGGGGAACTCTAGGACATTTTGAAATAAATAATGACATATTTACTGTGTAGTTAGCATCTACATAGAGAAATTCTTAGAAATAGTTCATGCCTTTCGTGTGGAATTCTTCAAGTGATTCTGCTGCTCCCTCATTCAGGGAATCCTTAGCTGTTCAATTAGGCCTTGGTATCAATAAATGTGAATTTTAGGACAAAATAAGAACATAACTTATAATAAGAATGACAACTATGCTTTACCTTTTGCAATAATAAGAATCAGTTAACAGCTAATATTATTCTTTATGGTGGAGTGGAATGTTTTCACCCTAAGATCATGAACAAGACAAGGATATCTGCCTACATCCCTTCAGTATTCAACATTGTACTGGAGTTTCAAACCATTGAAAGGAGGAGGAAGGAAGGGAGGAAGTAGGAAAGAAAGAGAGTGAGGAAAGGAGGGAGGGAGAATCGAAGAAAAGAAATAAGAAAATAAGGAGAAAAGAAAGAAGGAGGAAATAAATGGAAGGAAAGAAAAAATATCAGGCACACATAATTTCAATTGTCTCGTCAAAACCAATTATGGTGCAGATGCCTTGTTTGGAGTGAATAAAATGTGCTATACTTTGGGTAACCAAGAGGATGATGAAAATTTGGCCATATGAAGAAAGCTCACAGGTAGGAGACATGGTGGTCCTAATGTAGATTTTAAATAGGATCAAGAAATAGAGACAACCCTTGTTCAACTTCAACACTGCAAGGGAAAGCTGGTAGTGAGCTTATAAGCCAAAGATAATGTGAAGCAAAGTCGTTCAAGCCCTCTTGAGTTCGGGTTTTTTGCATTGCTCTTGAGAAATAAAAAACTGTTAGCACAAGTATATCTAAGGAATGCAGATTCGTTCATTCCAAAATATTTACTGAGCTCTTAGTATGTACCACACACTATTCTAAGTGCTTATAAAACAGTGAAGGAGACTAGTGAATCTTTGCCCTCATACAGCTTTTATTATAACATTGGGAGACAGAATAGAAGCAAGCAAACAAAGAAAATGATAAGTAAATATCGTGTATTGCTAGGTGATACGTATTTTGGGGAAAAAAACAAACAGAATCTGTTAAGGGGATATAGGACCACTACAGGGGTAGATGTAGGTATAATTGAAAGTGGTGGGACTGCAATTTCAAATAGGGTAGAAATGACCTTTAAGCAAAGATTGGAAGAAGGTAAGGGAGTCAGCCATGGAGTCTGAGTAGAGGAAATAGAGTAAAGGCCCAAATGTGGGACTGAGCTCTTCTTAATCAAACACCAACAAGAAGGCCAAAGTGGCTGAAGCAAAACAAGCCAGCGGAAGAGTAGAAAGAGATGAGGTTATGGGAGTTGTGAGTGTCCAGATTGTGGAGGGCCTTTGGGGCCATTGTAAAGAAGATTCTAAATGAGATGAGAGCAGTTATTAAGTTTTGAGCAGTTTAGTGGCACGATCTCAATT
>NW_016887608.1:0-1093 GCF_001698545.2 Rhinopithecus bieti | reverse complement strand
CTTTATGGTTTTGAGGAATACTTGAGAATTTTGTAAAATGTCCCTAGACTTGGGTTTGTTAGATGTTTTCTCCTCATTAGACTAGGATTCTGGAATTTAGGGAAGAATATTGCACAGGTGAAGTGTCTTTCTCATCACATCCTATCAGAGGAGTACATGATACCAACGTGACTTCTCACTGCCGATATTAGCATTGATCACTCGGTTAAGGAGAAGACGGCCAGGCTTCTCCACTAAAAGGTCACTATTTTCCCTTTCCATATTCTGTTTTTTAGAATCCAATCCCTTTCCATATTCTATTTTCAGAATACACTCTGGGGAGGGCATTTAAATTTCACCTCCTAGAGGGAGGAGTATCTATGTACATTTTTTGAAATTCTTTGTAAGAAAGATTTTACCTTTCTTCTCATTTATTTATATGTACAACTACATCAGTATGGACTCATGGATATTTTATTTTATACTGTGTTATAATTTTAAATTTTAATTCATTTTGTTGCTTAAATTGTTTTAACTTTGGCCATTGTGTGCTCTTTCAGTTTGGCTCCTGATCTGCTTTCATTCTTTTGTTTTCTGAGCGCTTCCGTATTTTCTGGCATTACGTAATACTCCAGGCTTATCTCGTGTTTTCACTGCCTCAGGCCTAGAATTACTCATTTCTCCAAGGATATCTCTGTTTTTTTGTTTTGTTTTGTTTTGCTTTTGTTATTTTGGAGAATGGTATTTAGAAACCAAGATCTGGGCACTGGAGGTACTTGTTGCTACTTGGGTGTCATTTTTTTCTAGTTTCTCAGCAGACAGAGCTATAAAATATATGCATGTATACTAATCAATATGTACACAAGTCTATAATTATTTCTTTAGCTATTAATCTCTGTACATGTTAAACCACTCTATATTAGAAACTTTTTTGTGTTCTTTGTTTTCTTATTGTTAAGTTTTAAAATTTATTTATGTATCCTGGATATGTGTCTTTTGTATAATATTCTACTTTGAAAAGTGAAAAAAATAAAGTGGCTGTAAGGTACAAAAACTGTTTTAATGAACAGTCACATGAAAATTTTTGAAGATGTCCAGTTGATCTTTAGGAGCT
>NW_016887607.1:0-271 GCF_001698545.2 Rhinopithecus bieti | reverse complement strand
TCTGCCTTTCTGCCCTGGTTCTGGGCCCCTCGGCCTTTTGCCCTGGTTCTGGGCCCCTTCTACCTTTCTGGCCTGGTTCTGAGCCCCTCTGCCTTTTGCCCTGGGTTGGGGCCCCTCTGCCTTTTCCCCTGGTTTGGGGTTGTATCTACCTTTTACCCTGGTTCTGGGCCCCTCCACCTTTTGCCTTGGTTTGGAGTTCCTTCTGCCTTTTGCCTTGGTTTGGGGTTCCCTCTGCCTTCTTCCCTTGGTTTGGGGTTCCCTCTGCCTTCTT
>NW_016887606.1:0-252 GCF_001698545.2 Rhinopithecus bieti | reverse complement strand
CTTAGTCCTTCATGAATATGTTCAAATTTGGCACCACAGGAAAAGTAGCAGATTGCTTATTAAGTCATTTGTTACAATAAATGAATCAATTTTTTCCAAATGTTGAAACATTACCCCAGGCATTCCCAAACTTCATAAACTACAACAAAGTGATTGAGAATAGCCGTGATACATTTGGAAAGTGTTTCATTAAAATAAGGCATGCACACACACACACACACACACACACACACACAACACAGAAAGAGAGAG
>NW_016887605.1:0-251 GCF_001698545.2 Rhinopithecus bieti | reverse complement strand
TCTTTCTCTATACATATATATATATATAATTTTTTCTTTTTTCTTTTTTTTTGGATGGAGTTTTGCTCTGCCGTGCAGGCTGGAGTGCAGTGGCATTATCTCGGCTCGGCTCACTGCAACCTCCGCCTCACGGGTTCAAGCGATTCTCCTGCCTTAGCCTCCTACGTAGCTGAGATTATAGGGATAAGCCATCACACCCAACTAATTTTCTATTTTAGTAGAGACGGGGTTTCAGCATGTTGGTCAGGCTA
>NW_016887604.1:0-820 GCF_001698545.2 Rhinopithecus bieti | reverse complement strand
ATCCTAGTCTCCTATAAAACAGACTTTAAACCAACAAAGTTCAAAAGAGACAAAGAAGGGTGTTACATAATGGCAAAGGGATCAATGCAACAAGAAGAGCTAACTATCCTAAATATATATGCACCTAATACAGGAGCATCCAGAATTATAAAGCAAGTTGTTAGAGACCTACAAAGAGACTGAGACTCCCACACAATAAAAGTGGGAGACTTTAACACCCCACTGTCAATTTTAGACAAATCAGTGAGACTGAAAATTAACAAGGATATCCAGTACTTGAACTCAGCTCTGGACCAAAAAACCTAATAGACATCTACAGAACTCCCCACCCCAAATCAACAGAATATACATTCTTCTAAGCACCATATCACACTTATTCTAAAATTAACCACATCATTGGAATTAAAACACTCCTCAGCAAATGCAAAGGAATGTAAATTATAACAATCTCTCAGACCACAGCACAATCAAATTAGAACTCAAGATTAGGAAACTCACTCAAAACTGCACAACTACATGGAAACTGAACAACCTGCTCCTGAATGACTACTGGGTAAATAACGAAATGAAGGCAGGAATAAAGATGTTCTTTGAAACCAACGAGAACAAAGACACAATGTACCAGAATCTCTGGTATGTTTAAAGCAGTGTGTAGAGGGAAATTTATATCACTAAATGCCCACAAGAGAAAGCAGGAAAGATCTAAAATCGACACCCTGATATCATATTTAAAAGAACTAGAGAAGCAGGAGCAAACAAATTCAAAAGCTAGCAGAAGGCAAGAAATAACTAAAATCAGAGCAGAACTGGAGGAGATAGT
>NW_016887603.1:0-862 GCF_001698545.2 Rhinopithecus bieti | reverse complement strand
TTATCTACTAAATCAGATACTCTGGAGATAAGACCCAGCAATCTGTGTTTTAACAATTCTTCCAGGTTATGCTCAATTTTCATATCCACTGCATTAGTGGATATTATTACAGAACAACCTTTTTCATATCGTTCACTACTACATTCTCTTTATTTTACTATGAAATCCTTATATATATTTTTTTATTTCCAATGGAATTATTTATTTAGGTCACTGAAACATTCAAATACCCACTTCTCAATTTCACTGTAATCTATTTCAAAGTGGATAAAAGCCTTCATTAAAATAGCATACTTAAGAACTCAATTTATACCTCTGTATTTGGGGCAATTTTGGGAGGAGGGACAGATGCATGTAGTCCCAATGGTAGGTCACTATAACTCTAGATACCAAGAATCATTAATTTGTTTCTATTATTTTGGGTCTTTTTTTCACCACTATGGTTTAGTAGCAAATCTATTTGTCCTAAAGTAAAGTTTATCTCCTTAAGGAACATAAAGAAGACTGGAGAGTTGTGGGTTGGCCTCCTATGCTGTGCATAGAAACAAGCAGCACTATAGAAAGATAAATGTGAAAAGTAAAACAGACACAAGCAATGATAATAGACCATGGAACCACAAGAAAATAGAGAGACAAACACATAAAATGAATTGTTTTCAAATGGCTCTTCAGTTCATGTTTTCAGCACCTCATTAGGCCTGACCGTATTTTGCCCTTGGAGTCCGAAAAAAAAAGAAGTACATCATTAAAAGAAAATCCCCCCTCTGCTTATGCTATAGCATTAGTGAGTTTTCATTGCATGCCAATCAAAACTTTCCTAGCATCAAAATTTATTTTTTAGTACCAGAATCTCTATTCCACC
>NW_016887602.1:0-378 GCF_001698545.2 Rhinopithecus bieti | reverse complement strand
TCTGCATATGGCTAGGCAGTTTTCCTAACACCATTTATTAAATAGGGAATCCTTTCACCATTGTTTGTTTTTCTCAGGTTTGTCAAGATCAGATGGTTGTAGATGTGTGGTGTTACTTCTGAGACCTCTGTTCTGTTCTGTTGGTCTGTATATCTGTTTGGTACCAGTATCATGTTGTTTTGGTTACTATAGCCTTGTAGTATAGTTTGAAGTCAGGTACCATGATGCTTCCAGCTTTGTTCTTTTGCTTAGGATTGTCTTGGCTATGTGGGCTCTTTTGGTTCCATATAAAATTTAAAGCAGTTTTTTCCAATTCTCTGAAGAAAGTCAATGGTAGCTTGATGGGGATAGCATTAAATCTATAAATTACTTTGGACA
>NW_016887601.1:0-380 GCF_001698545.2 Rhinopithecus bieti | reverse complement strand
AAAACTTGGGCCAGAAGGGGACCCACTGTCTTGAAGGGAAGGGCCAATTCCTGGCAGCATTCATCATCTGCTAACTGAAGAGCCCGTGCGCCCTGAAAACCAGCAATGATACCCCGGCACTACTTCAAGGGCCTTGGGTGAGACTCTGAGACTTACTGGCTTCAGGTGAGACTCAGCATATTACCAGCTGTGGTGACTATGGGGTGAGACTCCTACTTGAGAAAAGCGGAGGGAAAAGTAAAGGGAACTTTGTCTTGCACCTTAGGTACTGGCACAGATACAGAGGGGTAGAGCACCAAGTGACCTCTTGGGGTCTCCAATTCCAGAACTTGACTTTTGGACAGCTTCTCTGGACCTGCTCTGGGAAAGAGGGGAGCCCG
>NW_016887600.1:0-952 GCF_001698545.2 Rhinopithecus bieti | reverse complement strand
CCTGTAACTGTTGTGGGTATTGGCGGCCAGGCTTCTAAACCTCTTAAAACTCCCCAACTTTGGTGCCAACTTGGACAACATTCTTTTATGCACTCCTTTTAGTTATCCCCACCTACCCAGTTCCCTTATTAGGTCGAGACATTTTAACAAAATTATCCACTATCCTGACTCTTCCTGGACTACAGCCACATTTTGCTCCCTTTCTTCCCAACCCAAAGCCTTTTCAAGTCTTCCTCTTGTATCCCCCCACCTTAGCCCACAAGTATGGGACACCTCTATTCCCTCTCTGGCAACCAATCACATGCCCATTACTATCCCATTAAAACCTAATCACCCTTACCCTGCTCAATGCCAGTGTCCCATCCCACAGCAGGCTTTAAAGGGACTAAAGCCTGTTATTACCTGCCTGTTACAACATGGCCTTTTAAAGCCTACAAATTCTCCCTAAAATCCCCTATCATACCCATCCAGAAACTGGATAAATCCTACAGGCTAGTTCAAGACCTTTGCCTCATAAATCAGATTGCCCTTTCCATCCATCCTGTTGTGCCAAGCTCCTATACTCTCATCTCCACAATAACCTCTTCCACAACTCATTATTCTGTTATTGACTTCAGAGATGTAGCTGGGATTACAGGCGATCACTACCATGCCCAGCTGATTTTTTGTATTTTAGTAGAGATGGGGTTTCACCGTGTTAGCCAGGATGGTCTCGATCTCCTGACCTCATGATCCGTCCACTTCAGCCTCCCAAAGTACTGGGATTACAGGCGTAAGCCACCGTGCCCGGCTATGCTCATGTTTTCATGCTAAGAATAGCTGTGCACATTGGGTGTTTAGAGAGAAATTTCTTTTAGGGGAATATTTTCTGGCTGACATAATCGGTCTTATATCAATCTGAGCTTTCTCTTAAGATCTGTTTAACTGGCCGGGCGTGGTGGCTTAAGCCTGT
>NW_016887599.1:0-653 GCF_001698545.2 Rhinopithecus bieti | reverse complement strand
TATGACTCTATTTTATACCTATATCTATTATATCCATTATGTCTACATTTTATACCTTTGTGTATTTTGTCTATGTTTTATACCTATGTCTATCATATCTATTATATTATATAACTATATCTATTATATCTGTATTTTATATCTATTATATCTATTATATCTATATTTTATACCTATACCTATTATGTCTATATTTTATACCTACATCTATTATGTGTATATTTTACACCTATATCTATTATATCTAATATGTCTATATCTTATACCTATATCTATTATATCTATTATGTCTACATTTTATACGTATATCTATTTTACATATTATGGCTATATTTTCTACCTACATCGATTGTATCAATTATATCTGTATTTTATAGGTATATCTATTATATCTATTATGTCTATATTTTATACCTATATCTATTGTATCTATTATGTCTACAATTTATACCTACATATATTATGTCTATATTTTATACCTATATCTATTTTATCTATTATGTCTATGTTTTACCTATATCTATTATATTATGTCTGTATTTAAACCTATACCGATTATGTCTATATTTTATACCTATATCTATTATGTCTATATTTTTTAACTATATTATATCTATCATGTCTATATTTTATACCTATTTCTATTATGTCTA
>NW_016887598.1:0-380 GCF_001698545.2 Rhinopithecus bieti | reverse complement strand
TTTAGCTAGACACAGAGTGCTGGTTGGTGCGTTTACAATCCTTTAGCTAGACACAGAGTGCTGATTGGTGCATTTACAATCCTTTAGCTAGAAACAAAAGTTCTCCAAGTCCCCACGCCACCTTTAGCTAGACACAACAGTTCTCCAAGTCCCCACCAGATTAGCTAGACACAGAGCACTGATTGGTGCATTTACAAACCTTTAGCTAGACATAGAGTGCTGATTGGGGCATTTACCATCCTTTAGCTAGACATAAAAGTTCTCCAAGTCCCCACACAACTCAGGAGCCCAACTGGCTTCCTAGTGGATCCCGCACCAGGGCTACAGGAGGAGCTGCCCACCAGTCCCGAGCCACATGCCAACACTCCTCAGCCCTTGGG
>NW_016887597.1:0-586 GCF_001698545.2 Rhinopithecus bieti | reverse complement strand
GTGCAGCCTCCAACTCCTGGGCTCAATCCTTTTGCCTCAGCCTCCCCTTCCTGAGTAGCTGCAACTACAGGCACATGCCCCAATACCAGCTAATTTTAAATTTTGTGGAGATGAGGTGTTTGTTACTTTCTTGCACAGGCTGGTCTTGAACTCCTGGTTTCAAGCAATACTCCCACCTTGGTGTGGGGATTGAGGGCTTGAGCCATTGCGCCTGGCCTGGAATCAACCTTTACAGCTATCAATACTCCCATCAGTTAACTGGCTCAGGTATCATAATATCCCTTCTTATATGTATCAAAACTCATACTGAACAATGAGTTCTAGGTTGCAAAAGTACATATTAAATTTTTTTTTTTTTTTTTTTGAGATGGAGTCTCGCTCTGTCACCCAGGCTGGAGTGCTGTGGCCGGATCTCAGCTCACTGCAAGCTCCGCCTCCCGGGTTCACGCCATTCTCCTGCCTCAGGCTCCCGGGTAGCTGCGACTACAGGCGCCGCCACCTCGCCGGGCTAGTTTTTTTTTGTTTTGTAGTTTTAGGACTACAGGCGCCGCCACCTCGCCCGGCTAGTTTTTTTTTGTAGTTTTTA
>NW_016887596.1:0-339 GCF_001698545.2 Rhinopithecus bieti | reverse complement strand
TCCTTCCCTCCCTCCTTCCTTCCCTCCCCATTTCCTTCCCTCCTCCCTTCCCTATCTCCTTCCTTTCTTCCTTCCTTCCCTCCTTCCCTCCTTCCTTGCTTCCCTCCTTACTCCTTCCCTCCCTCCTTTCTTCATGCGTTCTTCCTTCCCTCCCTCCCTCCTTTAAGGCCTACTCTGGGGTCAAGCTTGGAACTAAATGATGGGGATTCAGAGAGGAATAGAATGTGGCGCTTAAATGGTGAGACCATGGGTGGGAACCAGCCTTGGATGAAGGATGGGCTTTTCATCCCATCCTTCACCCTCTCTCCACCTGTGTTCCTGCCATGTTGTCAGGTGGGT
>NW_016887595.1:0-232 GCF_001698545.2 Rhinopithecus bieti | reverse complement strand
TGAGTGAGGAATATTTCGGGGTATATGTTGAAAACACCGTGCTCCCTAGAGTCCAGCTATGGCTGAAGCCACACCTTAGCAATAAGGCCCATTTAGTAGCTTCTGTATGAACCCATGGATCACTTTAGTGGAGCTGGAGAGTGTCATATGCTCACAAGGCTCTTACTGAACTCCTTTGCCGAGATGTGTTTTGCAGAGCCGTCAGTCACGCACAGCTCTCATCCTTGTGAGA
>NW_016887594.1:0-458 GCF_001698545.2 Rhinopithecus bieti | reverse complement strand
TCAGTCCATCCTCTCTGCGTCTCCATCCTCTAGTAACCACTATTCTATGCTCTACTTCCGCGAGATGCAGTTTTACATTCCCCATATGAGTGAGGTCATGTAGTTTTTTATGTTAAGTGAAAAGTGATAAGTTTTCTCCATTCAATTTATTTCAGAAAGAATTCTCTCTAGGCTCTGTAGAGAATCATCACTAAGATAAGTAGAATTTAAAAAATAAAATGTTATTAAATATGGTGTTACTAGCAGTTTAAATTACCATTTACTGAAGTCAATGCTGCAGGAGACATCTTGTGGTCAAAGCAGGAATGAAGTGAATTTCTTCGAACAGAGTAAAGAAATCTCAGAAGATGATAACTTTATACATAGAAGAAAATGGAGGAAGTTAAATATATGGTACAGAAGACATGAAATTAAACAAATATATATGACTATTATGTATAAAATCTCTGTATGGGCAA
>NW_016887592.1:0-304 GCF_001698545.2 Rhinopithecus bieti | reverse complement strand
TCCTTCCCTCCCTCCTTCCTTCCCTCCCCATTTCCTTCCCTCCTCCCTTCCCTATCTCCTTCCTTTCTTCCTTCCTTCCCTCCTTCCCTCCTTTCTTCATGCGTTCTTCCTTCCCTCCCTCCCTCCTTTAAGGCCTACTCTGGGGTCAAGCTTGGAACTAAATGATGGGGATTCAGAGAGGAATAGAATGTGGCGCTTAAATGGTGAGACCATGGGTGGGAACCAGCCTTGGATGAAGGATGGGCTTTTCATCCCATCCTTCACCCTCTCTCCACCTGTGTTCCTGCCATGTTGTCAGGTGGGC
>NW_016887591.1:0-265 GCF_001698545.2 Rhinopithecus bieti | reverse complement strand
CGAGTGAGGAATATTCCGGGGTATATGTTGAAAACACCGTGCTCCCTAGAGTCCAGCTATGGCTGAAGCCACACCTTTGCAATAAGGCCCATTTAGTAGCTTCTGTATGAACCCATGGATCACTTTAGTGGAGCTGGAGAGTGTCATATGCTCACAAGGCTCTTACTGAACTCCTTTGCCGAGATGTGTTTTGCAGAGCCGTCAGTCACACACAGCTCTCATCCTTGTGAGAGGTGCATAGGCTTGGGCTCTGCACTGTTCATTT
>NW_016887590.1:0-461 GCF_001698545.2 Rhinopithecus bieti | reverse complement strand
CACTCACCCACCCATCCATCCATCCACACACCAACCCATCTACCCACACACCCACCCATCCATCCATTCATCCATACACCCACCTACCCACACATCCATCCACACATGCAGCCACCCACACATCCATCCATCTACCCACCCAACCATCCGTCCACAACTCATGCACTCACCCATCCGCCCACACACCCACCCCTCCAACCACACACCCATCCACCCATCTATCCATCCATCCGTCCACTGACCCACCCACCCACCTATCCATCCACTCACCCACCCACCTGCCCACCCACCCATCCACTTACCCACCCTCCCATCCATCCATCCATCCATCCATCCATCCATCCACTCATCCATCCACTCACCCACCCACCCATTCACTCACTCTCATCCACCCACCCATCCATCCACACACCCACCCATCTACCCACACACCCACCAATCCATCCATATACCCACCCACC
>NW_016887588.1:0-458 GCF_001698545.2 Rhinopithecus bieti | reverse complement strand
AGCAAGTTTTATTAGCGATTTTCAACAAGGGGAGTGAGTGTACAGATAGGGTGTGGGTTACAGAGATCACATGCTTCACAAGGTAATATCACAAAGCAAATGGAGGCAGGGCGAGATCACAGGACCACAGGATGGGGCAAAATTAAAATTGCTAATGAAGTTTCGGGCATGCATTGTCATTGATAACATCTTATCAGGAGATAGGGTTTGAGAGCAGACAACTGGTCTGACCAAAATTTATTAGGTGGGAATTTCCTTGTCCTAATAAACCTGGGAGCACTACGGGAGACTGGGGCTTATTTCATCCCTTTGTCTATGACTGTAAAAGACAGCCACCCCAAAGCGGCCATTTTAGAGGCCTGCCCTCAGGGGCACATTCTCTTTCTCAGGGATGTTCCTTGCTGAGAAAATAATTCAGTGATAGTTCTCCTATTTGCTTTTGAAAGAAGAGAAATATG
>NW_016887587.1:0-513 GCF_001698545.2 Rhinopithecus bieti | reverse complement strand
CCTGCGCGCGCGAACTTTTCCCGCATGTGCGTAGATAACTTCCCGCGCCCGGGAAGGACTAAGTCTACCGAGCATGCGCCTGGTGACGTCTCTCATTATTCTCCGCCCCGCCTGCTCTGCCGCACTTCCTCTTTCTTACCAGCCTATATAAGCTGTACCAACGCCCTCAATAAACGAGACTTGATCAGGATACTGTCTTGTCTCCATTTCTTATGTCTCTTGTCTCTCTAAATTCCCACCCCTCCTCCAAGGTCTGTGTTAAGGATCCCGCTGGACGGGACACAATGCCATTCCTATTAGACTACCAATGACATTCTTCACAGCACTAGAAAGAAAACTATTTTAAAATTCATATAGAACCAAAAGATCCAAGGGAATCCCAAGCAAAAGAACAAAGCTGGAGGCATCATGCTACCCAACTTCAAACTATACTACAGGGCTAGAGTCACCAAAACAGCATGGTACTGGTACCAAAACAGACACATAGACCAATGGAACAGAATACAGAGCCCA
>NW_016887586.1:0-279 GCF_001698545.2 Rhinopithecus bieti | reverse complement strand
TATTTGCTTGTCTGTAATAGATTTTATTTTCCTTCACTTATGAAGCTTAGTTTGACTGGATATGAAATTCTGGGCTGAAAATTCTTTCCTTTAAGAATGTTGGATGTTGGTCCCCACTCTCTTCTGGCTTGTAGGGTTTCTGCAGAGAGATCCATTGTTAGTCTGATGGGCTTCCCTTTGTGGGTAACCCAACCTTTTCTCTCTGGCTGCCCTTAACAGTTTTCCCTTCATTTTACCCTTGGTAAATCTGATGATTATGTGTCTTGGGGTTGCTCTTGT
>NW_016887585.1:0-278 GCF_001698545.2 Rhinopithecus bieti | reverse complement strand
CTAAACTTTTCAAAAAAAATTTGAAAAGGTTTTATAAAAAATTTTTTTTTTTTTTTTTTTTTTTTTTTTTTTTTTTTTTTTTTGAGACGGAGTCTCGCTTTGTCGCCCAGGCTGGAGTGAGTGGCGCGATCTCTGCTCGCTGCAAGCTCCGCCTCCCGGGTTCCCGCCATTCTCCTGCCTCAGCGTCCCCAGTAGCTGGGATTAGAGGCGCCGCCACCTCGCCCGACTAATTTTTTCGTGTTTTAGTAGAGACGGGGTTTCACCGTGTTAGCCAGGAT
>NW_016887584.1:0-1091 GCF_001698545.2 Rhinopithecus bieti | reverse complement strand
TTATTTAATAAAAATTGCCAATTTCAGAATTCACATAGGAATATAAATAGCATTGTTTGGAGAGAAAACTAGCAAATAAAAGGTCTCCAAACATCAAAGTTAAATTTAAAATATATATTTTAATCACTGTTCATACAATTGGCTTCAGAGATAAGAGCCCAGGAAACAGTTGATATGGTAAAGAGCCAAGCAAAATACAGTGAAAGAAAAGTTACCTGGTGGCTACTCAATAGCTCAGTCAAAATCTGGTCCTTAAACTTTGCATGGAGATAGTAGATTTCAAATTTTAGTTTCACAAAATTCCCCTGGTAAGACTCTTTAACATAGACACCATCATTTTAACAATCACCACTGGGAATATTGGCAATCCACATGTATCATGGACAATATTTTGAAGACTATTTAGATGAAAGAGAGAGGGAGACAAAATGAAAGAGAAAGAGAGAGGGAGAGAGAGAGGAAGAGGGATTAATAGACAATCATATTTTAACATTTCAATAATACACTGCACTTAGGCCAGGTGTGGTGGCTCACGCCTGTAAACCCAGCACTTTGGGAGGCCAAGGTGGGTGAATCTCTTGAGCTCAGGAGTTCGAGACCAGTCTGGGAAACATGGAGAAACTCTGTCTTTACTAAAATGCAAAAAAATTAGCCAGGTGTGGTGGCACATGCCTGTGGTCCCAACTACTCAGGAGGCTGAGATGGGAGGATTGCTTGAGCCTTGGAGGTAGAGATTGCAGTGAGCTGTCATCATGCCACTGCACCCCAGCCTGAGTGACAAGAGACAGGCCCTGTCTCAAAAAACAAACAAACAAAACAAAACACTACAATTAGACTTTAGACAAGTGCTTTTAAAATGTATTTAAATGAAACTCTGATGGAGAGAAATGATGAACAGTTAACTGTTAATGGTGAGTTTTCTAAAACACAAAAGGCATGATGAATTACATATAATACAGCATGTAAAAGGCATATTATGTATGCAAAAAAGTTTACCAAATTGAATGTTAAATAGAAAAGAGATGAGAATTTTAAAAAAGTGGTTTACTAAAATTGTGAGACCGTATATACTTCAATAAGCAAACACAGTT
>NW_016887583.1:0-1209 GCF_001698545.2 Rhinopithecus bieti | reverse complement strand
ACTTTGTTTTGGATCAAATTTTGCTCTTTAATTTAGTCAAGAGAATTTTCCCCTACACAACACAGATAATATTGTCAAGAGAATTTTAAGGGTAGCTATGACACTAGTATGTGCCTTTCTTTAAATTTGATCTTCCTATCAACTGTTTAAAATAACAGATCTCTAAATTTTTTAAAATTCAGGTGTCTAATTTAAGGGATCCATCTTCACTCCACTGGCAACTAGAATTTCCAATGGTATAATTATTCCAATAGCAATTCAACCAAATAGCCTCTTTGTGGAAAGCCCAGGATGTCATTTTCCAGGTTAACTTCCTGGGAAGGTCATAGAAGAGGCAATCCCAAAGATTCCCCTCCAAGAAAAAAGTTCAATGCAAGGAGTAGGCCACAGATGATTAAGGATGATATTTGCCTCCAGATATCATCTGGACACATTTATGGGGCTTCCAGTCACAGACCTGTGAGTCTGTGATACCATGTAGGCCCTCTTGGGATTGAGCTTTCCTAGGACTAATCAGGCAACAAGAGTTGAGACGTCAAAAGCCTTGAAGGGATGGGACTTCTTAAGGCAAACCCCAAGAGCTTGACATAGTCAGAACAAAAGTGTGCTTGGGTTCCCAACCATTTTCAGACAGGCTACCTAGTATGACTTGAAAGTTACCACCTCTTACCAGATAGGTGAAACCAAGAGAAAGTGCTCCCACTTGGTCACATGTCAAGCTCTCGAAGGAGATAAAATAAGATGAGAAGGAACCTCAACCACTACTCCCTTTTATGACAGAATAACACAAAAGACAAAGACAAAGGAACAGACAATTTCTGGGAAGAAAGGCATTAAACAATATGAATTGGTACCACAACATACCAAAAGCACACTAGAGTCACTACACTCAAGACTAGTCACACAAATTATTTTCTCCCATTAATCAAGATTTTGGAGAGGGAAAAGAAACTGATTTTACTATTCACTTGATCAGATTCCACACAGAGAAGGAGGCCAGGAACCTGGCTGTTAAAAAATTCTTACCCTTACAACAACTGATCTGATCCTGGGTTCTTCACTGCAGCTTCCAGAAGAGCAGAGCTTTGCTATCCTGCTTATAGCTCCAAAACTGTAGGGGCCAATGGATACCCTCCCTCTTAACCCTCTGAAGTTTCACTCAAAATTCAAGTCACAAAAGGCAGATTAGTAGGTGAAGAGGCATAAAAC
>NW_016887582.1:0-462 GCF_001698545.2 Rhinopithecus bieti | reverse complement strand
ACTGTTGAAAAGTCAGTTGCCAATTTATTTTGGTTTTGGTTTTGTTAACAGAATCTCTCATTTCTTAATATTTTAAGTTTTCCTATATTTTTTCTTTTTTGAACTTTTACTGTGATGCTGCTTGGTATAGATTTTTTTTTTTGAACTATTCTTGTTTTTATTATATTTTAAATTCTAGAGTACATGTACACAACGTGCAGGTTTGTTCCATATGTATACATGTGTCATGTTGGTGTGCTGCACCCATTAACTTATCATTTACATTAGGTATATCTCCTGATGCTATCCCTCCCCGCTACCCCCTCCCCACAATAGGACCCGGTGTGTGATGTTCCTCTTCCTGTGTCCAAGTGATCTCATTGGTCAATTCCCATGAGAACATGCAGTATTTAGTTTTCTGTTTGTGCGATAGTTTGCTGAGAATGATGGTTTCCAGGTGCATCCATGTCCCTACAAAGGACA
>NW_016887581.1:0-295 GCF_001698545.2 Rhinopithecus bieti | reverse complement strand
AAGGAAATAACCATTTGGGCTAGGCACTGTGGTGCATGCCTGTGATCCCAACAGTTTGGGAGGCCAAGGTAGATGGATCCCTTAAATCCAGGAGTTCAAGACCAGCCTGGGCAATGTGGTGAAATCCTGTCTCTACAAAAGTACAAAATTAGCTGGGTTTGGTGGCGCATGTCTGTAGTCCCAGCTACTCAGGAGGCTGAGGTGGGGATCACTTGTGCTCAGGAGGCGGAGGTTGCAGTGGGCCAATATTGCCCCCCGGCCCCCCAGCCTGGATGAAAGAATAAGGCCCTGTCTC
>NW_016887580.1:0-280 GCF_001698545.2 Rhinopithecus bieti | reverse complement strand
GAGATGGGGTTTCACCATGTTGGCCAGGCTGATCTCAAACTCCTGACCTCAAGTAATATGCCCGCCTCAGCCTCCCAAAGTGCTGGGATTACAGGCGTCAGCCACCACACCCAGTCATTGAATGTGTTTTTATTCTCTTTACAATTTTTGATCAATAATGCACAATGTTAAGCAGACTGAAATTTCTTCTTTAAAACGTTATTTTCTTTTTTTAAAAAAAGGTATCTTTCTTTCTACAAAGGTAGAAAAGAGATCAATTTTCGCAGCTCATTCCTTCGTA
>NW_016887579.1:0-296 GCF_001698545.2 Rhinopithecus bieti | reverse complement strand
GTAATCCCAGCACTTTGGGAGGCTGAGGTGGGCTAATTAATCACCTGAGGTCAGGAGTTCGAGACCAGCCTGATCAACATGGAGAAACCCCGTTTCTACTAAAATACAAAATTAGCTGCGGATAGTGGTGCGTACCTGTAATCCCAGCTACTCGGGAGGCTGAGGCGGGAGAATCACTTGAATCTGGGAGGTGGAGGTTGCAGTGAGCCAAGATTGTGCCACTGCGCTCCAGCATGGGCAACAGAGCAAGACTCCATCTCAATTAAAAAAAAAAAAAAAAAAAAAAAAAAAACCCA
>NW_016887578.1:0-1027 GCF_001698545.2 Rhinopithecus bieti | reverse complement strand
AGCCTGGGCGACAAGAGCGAAACTCCATCTCAAAACAAACAAAACACACTATCAACAAGTCACGACTGAAGCTGTCTGTGCAGCACTCACCAATCTCTGCCCCCCCTCCCTCCTCCACTTACAGTCACCTTAATTTGATGGCTTTTATTCACATTCATGTTTGTATACATTTACCATTTACTTATTATCCATAAAATATATATTCTTGTTTTGCATGTTTTAAAATTTTATACGAATGGCCTCTATAGTTAACTTTCTGCATGCGATTTTTTTTCACTCAGCACTTGTGTGTATGAGGGAACAAATGCCTGAGGATCTTTCCCAGATAGCTGAGCTGAAAAGCAGTTGGGCTTCAGGAGACCCTTTCCAGCCCCTTCCCATCTACTCACCCTGATTCCCGTGCTTACAGTCATTATCAAAATCATTCCTCTGGAAGTCTACGACCCGTTTATTATGCATGAAAGGTGGGAGGGTGACCCTGAAACCTAGAAAGAAGCAAAATGTTTATTACTTAAGGGACAAGCTTAGGCCTGGTATGGTGGTTCATGTCTGTAGTACCAGCACTTTGGGAGGCTGAGGCGGGAGGATTGCTTGAGGCCAGGAATTCAAGGCTGCAGTGAGCTATGATAGCACTACTGCACTCTAGCCTAGGTGACAGACTGAGACTCTGACTCAAAAGAGAGAGAGAGAGAGAGAGAGAGAAGCTGAGAGAAGGTAGGCTGGGTGTGTCTGGGGTTGGGGTTGGGGTTGCCAGGATGCCACAGAGACAGTTGGGCTCATCAGAAAAGACGCCTATGGGAGAGAAACATGCAGGATCCAGATATGAGCTCCACTGTGGCCAGTTCCTGCCCTCAGCCCTGACAGGATACGGAAGAGCAGAACACCCAGAAGCTGCCTTGCAATTTTCCCTGCACAAAAGGAAGATGTGGGGTACTTTCTGCAGCCTAAGAAGTAGCCAAAGCAGGAAAAGGGATGCTCATGTGTCCCTAGTCTTATCTGTACCTAGAACTTTCTGTTACCTAGTTTA
>NW_016887577.1:0-512 GCF_001698545.2 Rhinopithecus bieti | reverse complement strand
TGCTGCAGAGCAGTGGTAACAGTGAGAAAACAAATGAGGCTGGAACAACTGTTGTCCAAATGGGGAAAATGAAATTCAACTCCTATCTTATACCGGACATAAAAGTCAGCACTAGATGATTAAAACCTAATGATCAAAATTATAAAATCTAAGAAGATTGTATAGAGAAATGACCTCAAAGTTTCAGTAGGATTTCTTAAACAAGATATACAACACCGTAAAGGAAAAGACTGATCAATTGGACCCCATCAAAATTTTGGGGCATTAATTTTGTATAATTTTCTTAGAGAAGGTCCCCAAATTGTATCACTTCAGTCCCCACAAAGACTGGATGGAAGTTAAGTGCTTTCCAATAATACATTCTTTCCTTCCTAAGCAAAGTTTATTCCTAAAGACAGTATTCTAGACATATGATACATTTCCGTTTCCTTCTTAGGCCTCTTCTATTTTCTTTGTTTTCCTTTTTTTTAAATTATACTTTAAGTTCTAGGGTACATGTGCATAACGTGCAG
>NW_016887576.1:0-587 GCF_001698545.2 Rhinopithecus bieti | reverse complement strand
TGCATGCATTAAGTATTTGTCCTAATGTTCTCCCTCCCCTTAACCCTACCTCCTGACAGGCCCCAGTATGACGTTCCACTTCCTGTGTCCATGTGTTCTTATTGTTCAACTCCCACTTATGAGTGAGAACACACAGTGTTTGGTTTTCTGTCCTTGTGATAGTGTGCTTAGAAAGATGGTTTCCAGCTTCATCCATGCCCCTGCAAAGACATGAACTCATCCTTTTTTTATGGCTGCAAAGTATTCCATGGTGTATATGTGCCACATTTTCTTTATCCAGTCTATCATTGATGGACATTTGGATTGGCTCCAAGTCATTGTTATTGTGAATAGTGCCGCAATAAACATACATGTGCATGTATCTTTATAGTAGCATGATTTGTAATCCTTTGGGTATATATCCAGTAATGGGATTGCTGGGTCAAATGGTATTTCTAGTTCTAGATCCTTGAAAATTGCCACACTATCTTCCACAATAGTTGAAGTAATTTACACTCCCACCAACAGCGTAAAAGTGTTCCTAATTCTCCATGTCCTTGTCAGCATCTGTTGTTTCCCCACTTTTAATGATCGCCATTCTAACTGGT
>NW_016887575.1:0-1295 GCF_001698545.2 Rhinopithecus bieti | reverse complement strand
GACGGAGTCTCCCTCTGTTGCCCAGAATAGAGTGCAGTGGCACAATCTTAGGTCACTGCAACCTCCATCTCCTGGGTTCAAATAATAATTCTCCTGTCTCAGCCTCCTGAGTAGCTGGGAGTATAGGTGGGTGCCACCACACCTGGCTAATTTTGTATTTTGGTAGAGATGGGGTTTCGTCATGTGGCCAGGCTGGTCTTGAACTCCTGACCTCAGGTGATCCACCCACCTCGGCTTCCCAAAGTGTGGGGATTACAGGTGTGAGCCACCGTACCAGGCCAGTGATGGTTAATTTTATGTGTCACCGTAACTGGGCCACAGGATGCCCACATATCTCATTACACATTATTTCTGGTGTGCTTGGGAAAGTGTGTTCAGAAGAGATTAACATTTGAATCAGTGGACTGAGTAAAGCAGGTGGCCCTCTCCAATATGGATCATCCAACCCACTGAGGGCCTGAGGAGAATAAAAGGCTGAGAAAGGTTGGATGCGCTTTCCCTCTGCCTGTTTGAGCTGGGACGTCAGTCTTCTCCTGCCCTTGGAGCTCCAGAGTCTCAGGCCTTCAGACCTGGACTGGAATCTCCACCATTGGGCCTCTGGTTCTCAGACCTCTAAACTATACCACTGGCCTCTCTGTGTCTCCAGTTTGCAGATGGCAGATTGTGGCACTTCTCAGCCTCCATATTTGCATGAACCCAAACTTTGTGGTATTTTTTTGTTTGTTTGTTTTGTTTTGAGACAGGGTCTTGATCTGTCACCCAGGCTGGAGTATGGTGGCACAATCACGACTCACTGTAGCCTCAACCTCCCAGGCTCAAGCAATCCTCCCACCTCAGCCTCCCAAGTAGCTGGGACTACAGCTGTGCACCCCTAAGCCTGGCTAATATTTGTATTTTTTGTAGAGATGACGTCTCACTATGTTGCCAGGGCTGGTCTGGAACTCCTGGGCTCAGGCCTTCCTCCTGCCCTGGTCTCCCAAAGCGCTGGGATTACGGGCATGAGCCACCGTGCCTGGCTGATTGAGGATTTCAGTGTATGAATTTGGGTGGAACACAAACTTTCGGACCATGGCATACATTTTCATAGTATGTTTACTGCCACATATTTAACGTTTGTGTGCTTTTTTGGTATGACTTTTCTGTTTAAAGCGATCCCCAAGTGTAGTGCTAAAGTACTGTCTATCTAGTATCCCTAAGCACAAGAAGGCTGCAATGTGCCTTATGGGGAAAATACATGTGTTAGATACACTTCATTCAAACATGAGGTATTATGGTATTGGCTGTGAGTTTGATGT
>NW_016887574.1:0-1209 GCF_001698545.2 Rhinopithecus bieti | reverse complement strand
TGAAACCCCGTTTCTACTAAAAATACAAAAATTAGCCAGGCGTGGTGGTGTGTGCCAGTAGTTCCAGCTACTCGGGAGGCTGAGGCAGGAGAATTGCTTGAACCTGGGAGGCAGAGGTTGCAGTGAGCTGAGATCGTGCCACTGCACTCCAGCCTGGTGACACAGTAAGACTCCATCTCAAAATAAATAAATAAATAAATAAATAAATAAATAAATAAAGATATATAAATAGAGTACCCAATAATATGTTTTAACACATTTATGACAAGTTTGTTTACAGTTGTGACAGGAATATCCTTGACTTTCAGATAGTTTTAAAATGCTCTAAGCAAACACAAAGGGTGTTTTGGGTCAAGTTACTTCTTAGTACAAATACTACATTGTATCAATCAATTTTAAAAGAAATTCTTAAAGGCATTTAAAAAAGCTTGCATTTTATAGTTGTCAAACAATATATTTATATTATAGAAAATACAACAAAATTTACATAAATAAAAAATCTCACACTATATTCTAAGTCCTAAAATAAAAAAGAAGAAATCTGCAAATTAAGGAATTATCAATGTTGTTCAGAAAACATACCTTACTTTTACTTTGAAATTCACTTTAACTGCTTGACATAAAAAATAACATAGCTAAATTATTTTGTAATATATATAGAATATTACTTCTCTGAGTAGACATGTTTCACACAACAGTTTCCAATTAACGCTGATAATTCATTTGATAATTTTAATCACAATTTATGATAGACTGATTAATGGATTAAAATTTATTCAGTAATTTAGATGTCATAAGAACAATTGCAAGTAACAATCTTGTACAATCCTGCCCATTAGTAATACTAAGCCAAGAATCTGGCAGCTATCAAATTCTGTTGAATTATGTTTCCATCTGTATGATTGGTCAACAACAAAAAATAGATACACAATATCATGCTTTTCATTTTCCTTTTCTTTTTTTTAAACAAGCAGCTCAATGATTTGGAGGGTTGGTTAATACAATACAGAAAATATAGGGAGAAAGTATAAAATGGCACCTAACACCAATGCCAGTACTTATCTCATTATGGTTATAGCTAAGGATATTATTAATATTTGTGTTATTTGCTTTTCTTTAGAACATGAATCAAAGCTATTAACTTGAACTTGAGGTATATGCACAATACACATACAACCTTATGCAAAATACTTTCCTAAGTAACATTAT
>NW_016887573.1:0-2212 GCF_001698545.2 Rhinopithecus bieti | reverse complement strand
CTTCTCTACATGCATTAATTTTGCAATAAAAAAGCTCTTAAATTTTAAATGTATATGCAGGATAATTAGGAGTTATTTATAATAGTGATCTACTAGGAACAATCTAAATTTTCAAAATCTTTTAAAAGATAATATATCTGTATCATTTATAGTGAGTGTATATGTGTAGTGTGCATATATAATATGTTAAATAATAATAAATAATAACTTTACATATCTCTAGAAATGTGGAAGATAAACATATCCCAAATATTAATATTGGCTATTTTGGAAAGGGTAGGAATATGGGTGATTTAGTTTTTTAAAAAAATTTAATTTTTTTAATGCATGTCTATGTGTTATTTAAGTATTTCACATTAAGCATGTATTTTGCAACTAGCATATTATTTTATCTAAAATAAAATGTACTTTCTAGTTAAAAGAATATGTTGTTTCACACCACAATTCATGTAAGATAAAATGATATAGACTTTTCAGGTATCAGCAGTTCATAAAGGGTCACAGATTCCTGTTTGATAGGAAACTTTCTCCCTATATAATTACTTTGAAAATCTGGGTCAGAATGAGGAAAAAAAATAAAAGATGCTGCCTCCTGGCTATGGAGTAGAGCATGTCACTTTCTTGGTTTTGTTTAGATGGGTTCCACAGACACTAATACCAATTCCCAGAACTACTTTTGCTTTTAGAATCTTCACAGATCCCTGGGAATGTATAATTTCCCCATTGCTTAGCAACCGTTCCATTATTTTCAGAAACTTGTTAAATGAATGAATGCATTTTGATGACAAGACAGCTTTATTCATGCCATGCTCTGGGCCACCATGTAATAATAAGAGATAACGAAATTAAATATTGCAAAGATCATGTCCCCAGCCACTTCTCTCCACAAGAACCCTCAGAGGAGCTGGATTGGAAACGAAACTTTTATATAAACAGATTTTAAAAGCTAATAGAAAAGCATATTGATTTTGAAATAATTATATTGTGTACACTCACATTCACATTTTCTTTTATCAATCGCTGGATGAGCTTACATGAATTAAATGCTAATGATAGTGTTCTGCGGACATCAGTCTTTGACAGTTTCAAAACCCCTAACATGGCTGATTTCCTCTACACTACTACATTCGTGTGTGTTATGAATTCAGACTTGCACTGCAAAGTGACTGATGGATGATCCTGATTCTCAATCAAATAAGCTCAAACATTTGGCCAGGAAAGTTTACAGAATGGAGTAACACATCCCACAGAACCAGTTCCTTTGTAAGAAGAAAATGCTGTGTGTTAATATTCCTTGAAATGAAAATAATAATTATAAACAATTATGGGTTAATATATTTTGGTTTTGACCCTCAGAAAGCTCAGAAAATTTTGGTGCCTAAATTCCAGTAACACATCTGCTCTCAGGCCGTAAACAATCTTATTTCCTCCTAACCATGTGTGAGGAAACATACTCGTACAAACACACATGTGCACACATGGAATGACACTAGTAACATAAAATATAAAGTTCTAGGATTATGGTCATCTAAATATATATGATTGAATAGTGAAACTTTTGAAAATGTAAATTTATGAGGATTAAAGTCATGGCACAGGGGCAGGGTTTATAGTCCCTCTCTTGGTCTCAGGGAAGCCTTAAGTCTTGTCCAAGGCAGAATCAACACTGGAAATCAGTATCGCCTACTTCCAGTTCATACTCTTCCAACTCACTGCCTCACTCACCCTTCCTGTCAGAAACTTTCAGTTCAGGATTAAAACTAATTTTAATAAGTAAGTAAAACATCTACTGTAATTAAAAAATTTTTTTTTTATTTCCATAAGTTATTGGGAAACAAGTGGAGTTTGGTTACATGAGTAAGTTCTTCAGTGGTGATTTGCAAGATTTTGGTGCAGCCATCACCCAAGCAGTATACACTGCACACAATTTGTAGTCTTTTATTCCTCACCCACTTTATATCCTTTCCCCTGAGTCCCCAAAATCCATTGTGCTCATTCTTATGCCTTTGTGTCCTCATAGCTTAGCTCCCACTTATGAGTGAGAATATATGATATTTGGTTTTCCATTCCTGAGTTACTTCACTTAGAATAATAGTCTCCAGTCTCATCCAGGTCACTGTGAATGCCATTAATTCACTCCTTTTATGGCCAAGTAGTATTCCATCATATATATATATATATATATATATATATATACACCACGGTTTTTTTA
>NW_016887572.1:0-490 GCF_001698545.2 Rhinopithecus bieti | reverse complement strand
GAGGAAGTGAGTGGATAGTATCTAAAACGGATGAACCAAATAAAAGCAGTAGTTGAGGGAAACAGCAGAGGTTGAGGGAAACAGCAGTTCTTGCTAAAGTGGAACTTGCAGGGTGATCTACACAGCTGGAGAAGCAGCAATGATGGATCATAAATGACCAGGAGGGAGAAAGGCCAGTATGTGGTGGACTTTATTCTAAGGGAACAGAGAATGAATAATGGCTGTTTAGGCAAGAGACAGATATATTCAATTTTGTCTCATAGAAAGATCAGGTTGGTTGCTATGTGAAAACAGCTTGGTGTGGCACAAGGTAGAAGGCAAATATGCCAGTTAGATGGTGACTTCCACTTTCCAGGTGAGGAATGATGGTGATGGCAGGGACGGAGACAAAAGTCAATTTTATGACTTAAGATGTAAGATTTGGGCTGGGCGCAGTGGCTCACACCTGTAATCCTAGCACTTCAGGAAACTGAGCCATGAGGATTGCTTG
>NW_016887571.1:0-1298 GCF_001698545.2 Rhinopithecus bieti | reverse complement strand
CACTGTGTGTGTACACCCTGGAATACTATTAGTAATATTCTGGGTAGATATTATACTTGATACTGCAGAATATACACACATGGTATAAACCCGGGGATATCATTCATAATATCATAGGGAGATATTACTCCTAATATCACAGTGGGTGTATACCATGCGTGTACACACTGGAATATTATTTATAATACCTTAGGGAGATATTACACCTAATATTACAGTGGTTGCACGCCCTAGCATATTATTTATAGAATCCTTTGGAGATAATACTCTTAATATCACAGTGAGAGCACACCCTGTGATATTACTCGTAATATCCTAGAGAAGTATTACTCCTTATATCACAGGGTGTGCACACCCTGAAATATTATTTGTAATATTTTAGGGAGATATTACTCCTAAAATCAAGGTGAATGCACACCCTGTGTTTACACTGACTGTGAGGTTATTCGTATTGTCTTAGTGAAATATCACTTTTAATAACACAGAGGGTGCACACCATATGTGGACACCTACTATGATATAACTTGTCATATTCTAGGCAGGTATTACTCCTAATATCACAGTTGGTGCACACCATGTGTTGACACCCACTGTGATATTATTTGTAAAATCCTAGGGAAATATTAATTCTAATATCACAGTGCATGCACACCATCTGTGGACACCCACCGTGATATAATTCTTAATATTATAGGAATATATTACTTTTAATATCACAGTGTGTGCACACCATGTGTGGACATTCGCTGTGATATTTTCTGTAAAATTTTAGAATGATATTACTTCTAATATCACAGAGGATGTGATATTATTCAGAATATCTTAGGGAGATATTACGTTTAAAATCACTGTGGGTGTACACCATGTCTGTACACTCTGTGATATTATTCATAGTATTTAAGGAGTTATTACTCCTATTACTACAGTGAGTGTTTAACCGTGATATTATTCATAATATCCTAGGAAGATATTTCTCCTAATATCACAGTGGGTGCACACCTTATGTGTACAACCTGTAATATTATTCATAATATCTTCAAGTAGATATTACTCCTAATACCCCAGTGGGTGTACACCCTGTGATATAAGGAGTAATATCGTAGGGAGATAACACTCCTAATGTCACAGTGGGTGTACACCCTGTGTGTAAAGCACCTGTGATAGTATTTTAATATTTTAGGGGATGGTCACAAAGGTTGTATACCATGTGTGTACGTCCCTGTGATATTATTTGTAATATCTTGATGAGTTGTTACATTTAATGTCACAGTGGGTGTACACCCAGTGATATTATTTGT
>NW_016887570.1:0-1032 GCF_001698545.2 Rhinopithecus bieti | reverse complement strand
TGATACCAATGATAGCTTCAATATAAGCCAGTCTTACAAAATGTACCCAGCGTGAATTCTTAGGTATTGTTAAAAAAAGTTGGCTGGGCGCTGTGGCTCACACCTGTAATCCCAGCACTTTGGGAGGCCGAGGTGGGTGGATCACCTTAGGTCAGGAGTTCAAAACCAGCCCAGCCAACATGGTGAAATCCTGTCTCTATTAAAAATACAAAAAAAAAAAAAAAAAAAAAAAAGCTGGGCATGATGGCACACGCCTGTAGTTCCTGCTACTCGGGAGGCTGAGACAGGAGGATAGCTTGAACCCGGGAGGTAGAGGTTGCAGTGAGCCAAGATTGCACCATTGCACTCCAGCCTGGGTTACAAGAGCAAAACTCCATCTCAAAAAAAAAAAAAGAAGTTTCTAATACACTTATCTTCCCTTGGGTTCACTCAGAAGAAGACCCTTGGAAAAGGTTTTAAGAGCAAGTGATTTATTTGGGAAGTAAATAAATCAGTAGAAGAGTGGAAAATTGAGACAGGTAAGGCAAGGCAGCCAGTGAAGAGTGGTGCATTATCAAGCCAGCTGCTGTTGTGGGCTACTGGAGCTTTATCCCTTGGGAAACTCTGAAACCCTTGTAAAATACATGCCTCAGAGTTATTTCCCCTAGCATCAAGGGAGCTAGTGTATCAATATCCCGATTCCTACAATTAGTCGTTATTTACAGGCTGCCTCTGGGGTTGGAGGGGAGGCATCAATTGCCTGGTATGTCTAGCCTGCCACATGGATGGCAAAGCAAACTCTTGTGGCAACAGAAAGCCTTCAGGCAATGAAATGCCAATGCTGGCACTGGGAAATCAGGCTGATGGGTGCTGAAGTGGCAAGGATAAGGGGATATGGATATTCTGCTGTAGTACTTTCCTAAAAGATGATTCGTATTTGGTTCTAGGGATCAAAAATTGAGTTAAAATTTTATATTTATGTTGATTTCTATGTCAACTTCAGGAAAATAATTTAACAGAAACTAATATTTGCCATCAAAAATGTAAGGAATC
>NW_016887569.1:0-266 GCF_001698545.2 Rhinopithecus bieti | reverse complement strand
AAGTATATTTATTTCCTTTATGTTATAGCTGTAATATAGAGAACAAAATTCAGAATAGATGGTATTTAACCAAAGCAGTCATGAATATGTAAGCAAATCCATTTCAGCTCAGATCCAGTGAATGGAAACAGAAGGTTTAATAGTAATTATTTTCTCCTAATGTTGTAAAAAAAAAAAAAAAAAAGGATGGAAAATCATTGTCTCCCTCTGAAATACCTATGTGAATAATAACTGAACTGTAAGACACATAACTTGTAATGGGATCT
>NW_016887567.1:0-456 GCF_001698545.2 Rhinopithecus bieti | reverse complement strand
AGCATGAAGGACTGTTGAATTTTGTCAAAGGCCTTTTCTGCACCTATTGAGACAATCATGTGGTTTTGTCTTTGGTTGTGTTTATATGACAGATTATGTTTATTGATTTGCATATGTTGAACCTTGCATCCCTGGGATCAAGCCCACTTGATCGTGGTGGATAAGCTTTTGATGTGCTGCTGGATTCAGTTTGCCATTATTTTATTGAGGATTTTGCATTGATGTTCATCAGGGATATTGGTCTAAAATTCTCTTTTTTTGTTGTTGTTGTGTCTCTGCCAGAGTTTGGTATCAGGATGATGCTGGCCTCATAAAAGAGTTAGGGAGGATTCCCTCTTTTCTATTGATTGGAATAGTTTCAGAAGGAATGATACCAGCTCCTCTTTGTACCTCTGGTAGAATTCAGCTGCGAATCCCTCTGGTCCTGGACCTTTTTTGGTTGGTAGGCTATTAATT
>NW_016887566.1:0-1029 GCF_001698545.2 Rhinopithecus bieti | reverse complement strand
TAAATGGTATTGCCTAGGTTTTCTTCTAGGGCTTTTATGGTTTTGAGTTTTACATTTAAGTCTTTAATCCATCTTTGGTTAATTTTGTATAAGATATAAGGAAGGGGTCCAGTTTCAGTTTTCTGCATATGGCTAGCCAGTTTTCCCAGCACCATTTACTGAATAGGAGATCCTTTCCCCATTGTTTGTTTTGTCAGGTTTGTCAAAGATCAGATGGTTGTAGATATGTGTTGTTATGTCTGAGGTTTCTGTTCTGTTTCCTTGATCTGTATATCTGTTTTGGTAACAGTATCATGCTGTTTTGGTTACTGTAGACTTGTAGTATAGTTTGAAGTCAGGTAGGGTGATGCCTTCAGCTTTGTTTTGTTTTGTTTTTTTGCTTAGGATTGTCTTGGCAATGTGGGCTCTTTTTTGGCTCCATGCAAAATTTAAAGTAGTTTTTTCTAATTGTGCAGTGAAAGCCTCCGGTAGCTTGGTGGGAATAGCATTGAATCTATAAATTACTTTGGGAAGTATGGTTAATTTCGTAATATTGATTCTTCCTATCCATGAGCATGGAATATTTTCCATTTGTTTGTGTCCTCTTTTATTTCCTTGAGCAGTGGTTTGTAGTTCTCCTTGAAGAGGTCCTTCGTGTCCCTTGTAAGTTGTATGCCTAAGTGTTTTATTCTCTTTGCAGCAATTGTGAATGGGAGTTCATTCATGATTTGGCTCTCTGCTTGTCTATTGTTGTTGTATAAGAATGCTTGTGATTTTGCACATTGATTTTGTATACTGAGACTTTGCTGAAGTTGCTTATCAGCTTAATGAGTTTTGAGGCTGAGATGATGGGGTTCTCTAAATATACAACCATGTCATCTGCAAACAGAGATAATTTGACTTCCTTGCTTCCTATTTGAATACCTTTTATTTATTTCTCTTGCCTGATCGCCCTGGCCAGAACTTCCAGTACTCTGTTGAATAGGAGTGGTGAGAGAGGGCATCCCTGTCTTGTGTGCCAGTTTTCAAAGGGAATGCTTCCAGTTTTTG
>NW_016887565.1:0-458 GCF_001698545.2 Rhinopithecus bieti | reverse complement strand
CTCCTAAGGCTTTATGGCAAATGGATGTGACTCATGTTAGCTCCTTTGGCAGACTGTCATACGTGCATGTCTCTGTAGATACCTTCCCAGGTTTTATCTGGGCTACTTGCCAAACGGGAAGGCACGGCCCATGTTAAAAAACATCTGTATTCTTGCTTTGCAGTTATGAGGCTTCCATATCAAATAAAGCCAGACAACACCCCTGGATATGTTAGTAAGGCTTTTGATTTATTTATGCAACAATGAGGAATTTCCCATATTACTGGAATCCCTTACAATCCTCAGGGACAGGCTGTGGTGGATCGGGCCAACTGCACTTTCAAAACCCCATTGTCCAAACAGTCAGAAAACAAAACATAATTTAACTACCAACCACTCCCAATTACATTTAACATTGTTTACTTTAAATTTTAAAATGTTCCTAAAGATAATAATCTAACTGTAGCCAAAAGCCATTA
>NW_016887564.1:0-298 GCF_001698545.2 Rhinopithecus bieti | reverse complement strand
AATATCACCCCCCTCTCCCACCCTGGATATTACGACCCACCTGGCAGTGGGGTGGACATCCCCGCGAGGAGTGGAGTAATATCACCACCCTCTCCCCGCCTGGATATTGCAATCCCCGGTGGTCCCACAGCGTGTTTACGATACTTTGAGTAATAGCATCTCCCCTCTCGCAATTGGGAACTATTTCCAGACGGGTGTACACCCTCTGCGACGTTCGCACTAATATCATCCTTTCCCCACCCTTCATGTTAAGAACAGTATCACAGGATTGTTCATACTCTCCGTCATATTGTATCAT
>NW_016887563.1:0-586 GCF_001698545.2 Rhinopithecus bieti | reverse complement strand
ATTTTCAGGGCTCTTCAAAGGACTAAAAGCTAAAGGCAACGATAGATTAATTCAACAAGTCCTAGTCGTGCGCCCTGGTGAGTGCCAGACCCTGCTCCCCGCGAGGGGCCCCACGAGCGACCCTCACTATGATCCCTGCCCCGGTGGAGCCCCGTGCTGGACACAGGATCCGAAGATGGCAGCGGAAGTTCCGCAGCGGCCTCAAAGGTGACTGGGCAGGGTGGGCACAGGCTCCCTCACTGGGTGAAGGCGGCACAAAGAACCATCCTGGAAGCCCACAGGGCGTTCAGCTTCTCTTGGGCCCCAGGCGGCTCAGGTCCGGGTCGCGGGCCGGGGCTTTTCCAGGGGCTTTTGAAGCAGGCGAGGGGCAAGGTCGTCCTGGTTCCAGAATCTCCCAACCTGCGGGTCTCCGACGAGACCAACACGATTCACTGCTCTGATCTCTCCAGTTTTCCAAGGCCTTGCACAGTTGTACTGTCTGACGGGCTCTGAGGATGGGAGGGTTGGGGAGTGTTTGGTGAGTGCACCCTTCCTATAGCGCCCAGAAGGAGGTAAACTACGTGTCTCTGTGGCACAATCGGTTAGA
>NW_016887562.1:0-1294 GCF_001698545.2 Rhinopithecus bieti | reverse complement strand
ACAGAAAGAAATGATTAAGAACATCTTATAAGCATTTAGTACCAATTTCACCCTGCAGATGTACCTTCAAAGGCATGTTCTGGGAAGTATGTAGATTCTGCTTCAGGAGGCTTCACAATCCTGTATGAAGCTTTTCTTCCATTGCTTTAATTTAGACCCCTGGCACCAAACTTATCTCCCGCCCCAGTGCATTTTCATCTGTGTATTTCTCTTTGCTGCCCTTAACTTTCTAAAGACACACATCTGATGGTACCGTCCTCTACTCAGAAACTGTCAGTGAACTGCCCTTTCTCTGTAGAACCTTCGCCTGGTCCTGAGTACAGTCAGTGATTTGTTCTTTTCTAGTTTCGTCTCTCACCACATTCTTACACTTTCAATCACATCAAACTGCTCCCTTCCTTAAACACATCATCTCCTGTCCACCCCACTTTCTTTTTTTTTGAGACGGAGTCTCGCTCTGTCACCCAGGCTGGAGTGCAGTGGCTGGATCTCAGCTCACTGCAAGCCCCACCTCCCGGGTTTACACCGTTCTCCTGCCTCAGCCTCCCAAGTAGCTGGGACTACAGGCGCCTGCCACCTCGCCCGGTTAGTTTTTTTTTTGTATTTTTTTAGTAGAGACGGGGTTTCACCGTGTTAGCCAGGATGGTCTCGATCTCCTGACCTCATGATCTGCCCATCTCGGCCTCCCAAAGTGCTGGGATTACAGGCTTGAGCCACCGCGCCCGGCCTCACTCCACTTTCAAAATGTCTCACCTTTCCTCATGCTCCCCTCTGGTTTAAAATAACCCTTCTCTAAGTATCTACTTATATTCATGTGGGGTTTTATATTTTGAACGTGTTTTCAACATGTGGCAGTGTTTGATCCTCAGGTAAGATGACTCGGTTTTCATTTCTCTGAGAAAACTCTAGTGTAGCAAGGTGGTGCCTCCTCCCTGGGAGGGCCGGGAGCCAGCAGCTTTGGCACTCTTCCTTCCCTGCTCCACCCCTCTCGCCATGACAGAGGTTCGTAGTCCTCAAGGCCCCACCTAGATTTCACCTTCTTGTTGACCCCTCTGGATCCATCCAGCTGAAAGAAATTGTGGTTTCTTCTCTTAGCCCCTTAATTTATTCTGAGATCTGAGTCGGTATCATTTACATAAATATCCTTTATAATGTTCAGCACAGTGTGTTAGTATCTAGTGGGTTATCCGTCAGCCCAAGTATCCCGTATTAGTCAAATTGGCTTTGTCCTGTGTTGGGATATGGAGGGATAGTGAATCCATCCTGTGTTGGGATATGGAGGGATAGTGAATCC
>NW_016887561.1:0-2229 GCF_001698545.2 Rhinopithecus bieti | reverse complement strand
AAAAATAAAACATAGTTTCTTCGTTACTACATTTGTTACTAAAATTGCGTCATGCTTTGATTATAAATAGCAAAGTAATAAGCAAATAAACAAGTGATAAAGATCTATGAAAAAAAATGTTACTAAAATTTAAATGTCAAAATGTGTAACATTAACTTTGCATTAACATTTTAGTATTTTAAAATCAGTATTGATCACTTTCAAATGTACATCCATTATTATCCTACAAAGGTCTTAGAGAGATCTTTTAAACTCTACACTTAATTTTGTGTTTGATATTCAATGATGTGAAGAGAAAGATATTTTGATTAGTGATAGCAGGGCAGAATGTTCTGCATGTAAAATTTGTGAGTAGAATTGTTGGTTAGAAATGGATCACTAGAACTAATATGTCTATGTATTAATTTTATTAAATGATAAATTAATGAAAATCACCTTTATACATATAACAATGGTTTAATAAGTACGTCCTTAAGGAATGATCATCTAGCATTGCCTAGTTTGGCCTAGTTGTATCATGGGTCTATAAAAGAGGATTCAGGCCGGGCGCGGTGGCTCAAGCCTGTAATCCCAGCACTTTGGAAGGCCGAGACGGGCGGATCACGAGGTCAGGAGTTCGAGACTATCCTGGCTAACACGGTGAAACCCTGTCTCTACTAAAAAAATACAAAAAAAGCTAGCCGGGCGAGGTGGCTGGCGCCTATAGTCCCAGCTACTTGGGAGGCTGAGGCAGGAGAATGGGGTAAACCCGGGAGGCGGAGCTTGCAGTGAGCCGAGATCCGGCCACTGCACTCCAGCCCGGGCGACAGAGCGAGACTCCGTCTCAAAAAAAAAAAAGGATTCAGAGAAAATTAAGCTGTTAACCAAGTAATACAAAGAGAATGTGACTTCCCAGGTCCACAGATTTTACTCTTATCTTTCCTCCTTTTAAAGATTGAATGATAAATCTGATATTTCTAAGGTTTGGTTAAGCATTACTTTTATATTGGTTTCAAACATTCTTCCTTTCTACTTTATAGTTTCTGTGAAACCATAAAACCCATAAATATATACTTCAGCGAATTCATGGCTTTCATACCATAAAGTAGATCTTAATGTTAACATATATTAGTGCTTAAAATAGCATCATTATTTTGTAGCAAATGTGCAAGGGAGTTCACTCATGATTTGGCTCTCTATTATTGGTGTATAGGAATGCTTGCGATTTTGTACATTGATTTTGTATGCTAAGATTTTGCTGAAGTTGCTTATCAGCTTAAGGAGATTTTGGGCCGAGATGATGGGGTTTTCTGAATATACAATCATGTCATCTGCAAACAGAGACAATTTGACTTCCTTTCTTCCTATTTGAATACCCTTTATTTCTTTCTCTTGCCTGATTGCCCTGGCCAGAACTTCCAACACTATGTTGAATAGGAGTGGTGAGAGAGGGCACTGTTGCCCATTCAATATGATATTGACTGTGGGTTTGTCACAAACAGCTCTCATTGTTTTGAGATATGTTCGATCAATACCAGTTTATTTAGAGTTTTAGAATGAAGACGTGTTGAATTTTATCAAAGGCCTTTTCTGCATCTATTGAGATAATTATGTGGTTTTGTCGTTGGTTCTCTTTATATGATGGATTACGTTTATTGATTTGCATATGTTGAACCAGTCTTGTATCCCAGGGATGAAGCCAACTTGATATTGGTGGATAAGCATTTTGATGTGCTCCTGGATTTGTTTTGCTAGTATTTTATTGAGGATTTTGCATTGATGTTCATCAGGGATATTGGCCTGAAATTTTCATTTCTGTTGTGTCTCTGCCAAGTTTTGGTATCAGGATGATGCTGGCCTCATAAAAGAGTTAAGGAGGAGTCCCTCTTTTCTATTGTTTGGGGTAGTTTTAGAAGGAATGGTACCAGCTCCTCTTTGTACCTCTGGTAGAATGTGGCTGTGAATCCGTCTGGTCCTGGGCTTTTGTTGGTTGGTAGGCTATTAATTTCAGACTCAATTTCAGAAGTTGTTATTGGTCTATTCAAGGATTCGACTTCTTGCTGGTTTAGTCTTGGGAGGGTGTATGTGTCCAGGAATTTATTCATTTCTTCTAGATTTTCCAGTTTATTTTACAGAGGTGTTTATAGTATTCTCTGATGGTAGTTTGTACTTCTGTGGGACCAGTGGTGATTTCCGCTTTATCATTTTTTATTGCATCTATTTGATTCTTCTCCATTTTCTTTATTCATC
>NW_016887560.1:0-1727 GCF_001698545.2 Rhinopithecus bieti | reverse complement strand
GTGCATGAGCATGTGTTCATGTGGTTGTGTGTGCAGGTGTGTATGTGAGTCTGTGTGAGAGTGTGTGTGTATCCCTGCACACACTGTCTCCACCTCAGTCTGGAGTTCTGACACAGCATACAGGGCCCTGTCTCCCGCCTCACTCTCCTCCCAGGGTAGAACTGTGCCCTCCTCCCACTCCCCAAGCAAGGGATCTGCCCCAGTTAAGCCCTCCAGGGCAAGGCATTTTTTTTTTTTTTTTTAATTTTGAGACAGAGTCTCACTCTGTCACCCAGGCTTGAGTGCAGCGGCACGATCACCTCTCACTGCAACCTCCACCTCCCAGGTTCAAGCAAGTGTCCTACCTCAGCCTCCTGAGTGGCTGGGATTACAGGCATGTGCCACCACACCCAGCTAATTTCTGTATTTTATGTAGAGACTTGGCCAGGCTGGTCTCGAACCCCTGATCCCAGATGATCCTCCCACCTTGGCCTCCCAAAGTGCTGGGATTACAGGAGTGCGCCACTGCGCCCGGCCGAGGGCAAGGTCTTAACTCCCTCATTGCTCCTAGAGCCAGGCGTGACCCAGACGTATCTGAGGCCTGGGGCCTGGGCTGGGCCAGGGCCTACCTGAGTGCCGGCTTCTCCCCAAAGGTGAGGGGAAGATCTCCATCACTTGGTTGGCAGCCAGATCCGCAACGCGGAGGGACCGGGGCAGAAACTGAGGGGCCACTGAGAGCTGTAGGGACACAGCCCACAGCCGCACTGGTCCTGGTGCGCCCTGGCCCCACCCCTTCCCCAGCAGAGCTGTCCCCTCCACACCCTGGGCTGTGTGACCGAAGCTGCACCCTCCCTGGGCTCAGCCTGCGGGTGGGGCTGGGGCTCACCTTGTTGTGAGCCACGTAGATGTGCTGCAGCTGGGTGAGGGACTCGAAGGCCTCGTCAGGAAGGCCTGGGAGAGTGGGGGGGCAGTGAAGGCCTGGTCTTGGGTGGAGGGGAGTCTGGGCTCCCAGCTGCCTCAGGGCTCTGGGCCGGGAACTGGCAGAGCCTCCCCAGGCCCTCAGATCCCCTCCTCCCCATCCCTACTCAAAAGCCACAGCCCCAACCCCACCCCAGCCCCTGCATTTCCATCCTGCTCAGCAAAGGGCAGTTCTGGGAACTGCGACAGAGCTGCCCGCAGACGGGGCGGGGAAGGGGATGGCAGCTGAGACCTCGGGCAGTCCTACAGCCCCAGAGAGGCTGCCTCCCTCTGCCCCTCACCTTCTGAGGAGATGAGGTTGTTGTGGAGGTTGAGGGTTCGCAGGCCACTGAGGCGGGACAGCTCATTGTAGGGGAGTTCCTGGAGCTGGTTGTTCTGCAGGGCGAAAGTTGGGGTGTTCACACCTGTGACCCCATGACCAAGTGACCCCAAGCACTGATTCTCAACTTCCCATCAGCCCAAACCAGCCTCATCCCATCATCACCCCACAGTTGATCCTAAACACCCCATCATCCTGACCGGTCTTGTAACTGCCAAGATGTCAAACCCCAAACCCGCACAACCGACCCCAAATGCGCCATCACCCCACAACCGACCCCAAGTCCCCAACACCCCACAATCAACCCCAAAAGTGCCATCACCCCACAATCGACCCCAAATGTGCCATCACCCCACAACCGACCCTAAATACGCCATCACACCCACAACCGATCCCAAATGCGCCATCACCCCCACAACCGCCCCCAAATGCGCCATCACCCCCACAACCG
>NW_016887559.1:0-1094 GCF_001698545.2 Rhinopithecus bieti | reverse complement strand
ATTTTAAAAATAAAAATAGTTATAAAATGATATTTAATAAAAACCAAACTTGTAAAAATACAAGCTCAATTTTTTTTTAATAATTAGGTTCAACAGACAAGAATATTCTGTTACATTGCTATACATTTTTTAAAAATTCTAACTCTCAGTTTCTGACTAATCTCGTCACAGACCAGTACTGGTCTGTAGCACACACTTTTAGTGTGATTGATCTAGTTAAAGTTCACAATACTCATCATTGTCCTCTAAAATGGGGCACAGTGGTTAAGAGTACAGGTTCTACCAACAGACTTTCAATTCCCAGTGAATGAGTGGTGAAGTCAATACTTGCCTCATAGGGTTGGTACAAGGATTAAACAGGAATTTGTTTAAAGCACTTGTCTATGTTGAGCCTCTTGTAAGTGTCAATAACTTATTATTCTGGACCAGTATACATGCTGGGAGGTACACTTCTGCTTAATGTTTGTACCTCAATGGGTACAAATAAATATTTCCATACCATGTTCTTTAAATGAATCAGATTGTATTATCTTCTAATAACTGGGGCAATTGGTCTTTGTGTTTTCTTACACCCAGAAGCTGACCAAATCTGTACAAGTGAACCAAGCGGCTTGAAGACTTTTGCTTTCAAAGCTCTATTGGTTCATCCTTGAGATAGAAACATGACTTTTCCAGCTAAGTTCTAGATTCCACATAAGCTAAATAGTCATAGTCAAAGGTCTAGCCTCAGTAAGATCACTGTCTATGTCTCTGTGAACATTTGCAAAGCTAGTGTTGCTGAATACTGCCTCCTAAAATCTCGGTTATGTTTCCTATATAAGAGAAGAAGGCCCGGAAGGCATTCAAAGTACTGGAAAACTTGGAGTTGGGAGGGGTGGGTTGGGGTGCCCTGGAGCCCGGAATGTACCTGCTGAGTTGGATCAGGAAGCAAAGTGTGCCAAATGGCCTTGTAACAGGGTTAAGCAAAGATTTATACTTGTCAGAGACGTGGCTAACTGTTCTAACCTCCACCCCATCTTGGCGTTTCCTATTATGCAATTTTCTAGTTCCAGCTAAATCCACTTCTTTTGATTGTAAAAAAAAGTAATAATAAA
>NW_016887558.1:0-1728 GCF_001698545.2 Rhinopithecus bieti | reverse complement strand
TATATATACAAGTGTGTGTGTGTGTGTGTGTGTGTATCTATCTATCATATATCTGCCTATTTCTTTCCTATACCATAGGGTACTATCTATTCCATAAAGATAAAAAATTCAATATGAAAGGAAACTTATGGATGTTAGAAGAAAATATTGTAAACAATTTTATGACCTCATGGTAGAAAAGGTACTTAAGTAAGACATATAAAATAGAAAATATATTTTAAAATAAGATTATATTTATTACATTGAAGATAAGAACATAACTACTATTCATGAGTCATTCTTACAGATATTAGAAACAAAATTTTCACTTGGAACACACGTTGTAAAAAATATTCACCTTTACAATATTGCTGACAATGGATTAATATCTAGAATTTATAAAGGTCTCCTATAAAGTAATACGAAGAAAACAAGCAATTGAATGAAAACAGGAGTGTCCAATAAGTATAAATATGTATTTCGTAATCATGGAAATACACATTAAAACTGCAATTACTTATTTTCATCTTCCCAGATTGGCAAGATTAAAGAAGTCTGATAATATCAGTCACCAGTGAGATATGAAGCAGTCTAATGTCCACAAACAGTTGAGTATTACTTTGACAAAGGATTGGCATTGTAGAATAGAATGAAAATGTTCATACCCTGAACTCAATAATCCATTGCTTAGTTTATAGCCTAGAGATACTCTTGTACACTTGCTTCTGGAGATTTATACAAGACTGCACATGGAAGTACTATCTATAATAGGGAAAAAAATAGAAACCACACAAATGCCCATTCTCAATAGAGTGTATAAAAAATTGGCAGATTCTTATATAAAATAAAGTATGCAAGAGTGAAAATAAAGTACTCCAATAAAGATGAACAAATCTCATAAGACAACATTTAGACTAAAATCAAGTGAAAAGAGAATAAAGAAATTTTAATTATACTTTTGCAGTCTTAAAACAACAGACAGACCTAAATTATACACTAACACATACCAGAAATGATAAGATGATGATGACAAACACATTTAACCAAAGACTGAGGATGGAGTTGGGAGAAAGATTCATGTAGTCATTGAGGAAAGCACAGGATTTGAAGATCATACTCAATATCTTACATTGTGGAGTAGACATTACTGTTTGCAATATTACTTTTCTGCTTCATAATGTATATATAATTATATATACGTACACACGTATACACACAAATACATACATATTTATAATGTTTTGTACTTGAGCTCTTTCAAATAAAATATAATCTGCTTTAAAATTTTTTGTTGTTGTTGTTGTTTTGTTTTTTGGGTTTTTTATGTAGAGATGAGTGAACGCTTATTTTGTGCCTTTCCTATGTGTATTTCAAGTCTTTTCAAAACAAGTCCCCAGGAATCTCTATATTCAATTATATCCCTGGGCTTGGTCCATTGCTTCAGGAGTCCTGCTTTCTTGCATCTTCTATGCTGGGGTTTAATGTTGGTAAATTAGTAACCAAAGCATTTGTAAAATGTTTTATTTCCTTGGAAAAGCAGTATATTTGAGAGGGTCTTTCCTAGTGGTTCTCTAAAGACATGATCTTGTAAAAGTATAGAGGCAATTTCAATTTGACCACATTTATCCTGCTATTTTGACATGAAAAAATTTTTATTACAAGCAAATAATTAGAATTATACAAATACTGATGTACTTGTTTTCAGAAATAATTGGCTGGACAATGCTAAAGCCAATTTAATTACTGAAT
>NW_016887557.1:0-296 GCF_001698545.2 Rhinopithecus bieti | reverse complement strand
TGGAGTGAATGTGCATTTTCTGTATTTTCCATGCTTTATACCTCTATTCAGGTCTCTGAAAATACCAAATGTGTTTGTCACTTCTGATGCTCCCACATCCCTCAGAGCTGAAAACTGGATGGAAACTCAGACCAGAATTATTTTCTCACTTAAGGAAAAGATCTAGGACAGAAGACCTTTAGTTGTGCTTTGCTTTTGTTTTGTTCCTTTCTACTTATGAATGAAAACTACCTGTGGTCCGGTATCTCCTCATAGACCCTTCTCATCAAATTAAGAGAACTGACAGTGCTGCTGGA
>NW_016887556.1:0-295 GCF_001698545.2 Rhinopithecus bieti | reverse complement strand
ATTTTAAAATATAAATGAATTTTGGTAATTTTTTCTGGAAGCATTTTTTTTTGCAAATATTGATATTTGATATCTAATAGAATATTTTTTCTAAACAGGTATATCTATTATTTCTCTTTCATATTTGAAATTTACAAATAATCTTTATAGCTTGACTTATATTTATCTAGTCTTTTGTTTAATTTTGTTGGTTTATATAGTTTTTTTTTTCTTTTCTTTTTTTTTTTTTTGAGATGGAGTCTTGCTCTGTAGCCCACCTGGAGTTCAGTGGTGGATCTCGGCTCACTGCAACCTC
>NW_016887555.1:0-512 GCF_001698545.2 Rhinopithecus bieti | reverse complement strand
AGCCTAGGTCCTGAATGGTATTGCCTAGGTTTTCTTCTAGGGTTCTTATGGTTTTAGGTCTTAGGTTTAAGTCTTTAATCCATCTTGAGTTGATTTTATATAATGTTTAAGGAACAAATCCAGTTTCAGATTTCTGCATATTGCAAGCCAGTTTTCCGAACACCATTTATTAAATAGGGAATCCTTTCCCCATTGCTTGTTTTATCAGGTTTGTCAAAGATCAGATGGTTGTAGATGTGTGGTGTTATTTAAGAGGCCTCTGTTCTATTTCATTGGTCTATAGATCTGTTTTGGTACCAGTACCATGCTGTTTTGGTTACTGTAGCCTTGTAGTATAGTTTGAAGTCAGGTAGTGTAATGCCTCCAGTTTTGTTCTTTTGCTTAGGATTGTCTTGGCTATGTGGGCTCTTTTTTTGGTTCCATGTGAAGTTTAAAGCAGTTTTTTCCAATTTTGTGAAGAAAGTCAATGGTAGCCTGATGGGGATAGCATTGAATCTATAAATTACTTTGTG
>NW_016887554.1:0-279 GCF_001698545.2 Rhinopithecus bieti | reverse complement strand
TGTAATCCCAGCACTTTGGGAGGCCAAGGCGGGCGGATCACAAGGTCAGGAGATCGAGACCATCCTGGCTAACATGGTGAAACCCCGTCTCTACTAAAAAATACGAAAACTAGCCGGGCGAGGTGGCGGGCGCCTGTAGTCCCAGCTACTCGGGAGGCTGAGGCAGGAGAATGGCGTGAACTCGGGAGGCGGAGCTTGCAGTGAGCTGAGATCTGGCCAGTGCACTCCAGTTTGGGTGACAGAGCGAGACTCCGTCTCAAAAAAAATAAATAAATAAAT
>NW_016887552.1:0-460 GCF_001698545.2 Rhinopithecus bieti | reverse complement strand
TGCATCAACTTATGGCCAAAATAACCAGCGAGCATCATAATGACAGAATCAAATTCACACATAACCATATTAACCTTAAATGTAAATGGGTTAAATGCCCTAATTAAAAGACACAGACTGGCAAATTGGAGAAAGAGTCAAGACCCATCATTGTGCCATATTCAGGAGACCCATCTCACGTGCAGAGACACACATAGGCTCAAAATAAAGGGATGGAGGAAGATTTACCAAGCAAATGGAAAGCAAAAAAAGAAAAAAGAAAAAAAAGCAGGGGTTGCAATTCTAGTATCTGATAAACCAGACTTTAAACCAACAAAGATCAAAAGAGACAAAGAAGGGCATTACATTATGGTAAAGGGATCAACGTAACAAGAAGAGCTAACTATCCCAAATGTATACGCACCTAATACAGATTCATAACGCAAGTTCTTAGAGACTTACAGAGAGATTTAGACTCCCA
>NW_016887551.1:0-362 GCF_001698545.2 Rhinopithecus bieti | reverse complement strand
ACCCAGATCCCTTCTGTCTTGTGGTGCCAGCATCCCCTAGGACTTTGGAGTTATTTCCTTCTAGCTGATGGACCAGGAAGGAGAGAGAGAATTTTATGGGCCAAGCCTAAAGTGGCACGCTTTCTTTCTGTCTGAATTCTGTGGACCAGAACTTGACCACAAGGCCGTATCTGACTGGAAGGGAGTCTGGGAAATGACTTTTAGCCATATTCCTTTTTTTTTTTTTTTTTTTTTTGAGACGGAGTCTCGCTCTGTCACCCAGGCTGGAGTGCAGTGGTGCAATCTGTGCCTGTTTCAAGTGATTCTTGTGCCTCAGCCTCCCGAGTAGCTGGGACTGCAGGCACCCACCACCATGCCCAGCT
>NW_016887550.1:0-1102 GCF_001698545.2 Rhinopithecus bieti | reverse complement strand
AAGACCTTTACATGCTATGTGATATTATTATGTGTGAATATATAACATAAATTTTAAATTAATTGGAAAACAAATTACATTTTTTAAATAAAAGAGCATGAATCGTCAAATTTATTTGTGAAATTCAGATGCCATCTATTGCTCAGAAAAAAAAAACCTTCATTTAAAAAAACTTTTTTGTTGTTATTAACAACTTGAATATCTACAGGAAAGTATATGTGATTTATACATAAAATGGAGCCCTGCTATGTAACTCATTAGTTTCTGTGGAGGTGTTGGGGAAGAAAACACTAAAATGATGGGTTTGGGACTTGCATTAGAGTGGAAAATGTATGATTCACTTCAGTAGTCAGAGATTCGGAAAGTCCAGTATAGTATGCTTTCTTCTGTTTACTTTTGGATGTGAGTTTATTGGTCTCACTGAGTCAAATGAGAATCCAGAGACTGAACATTATTAAAAGAAGGCAGTTTAAAGGTAGATTGTCTTGGTCAGGTGCGATGGTTCACGCCTATAATCTCAGAATTTTGGGAGGCTGAGGCTGGCGGATCACGAGGTCAGGAGATCGAGACCATCCTGGCTAACACGATAAAATCCCGTCTCTACTAAAAAAATACAAGCAAAAAATTAGCCAGGCTTGGTGGCAGGCGCCTGTAGTCCCAGCTACTTGGGAGGCTGAGGCAGGAGAATGGCGTGAACCCGGGAGGCGAAGCTTGCAGTGAGCCGAGATTGCGCCACTGCACTCCAGCCTGGGCGACAGAGGAAGACTCCGTCTCAAAAAAAAAAAAAAAAAAAAAAAAAAAAGTAGACAATCTTAAATGAATTCGATAAAATCAAAGATATCTTTAAAATTTGCAAGGCTAGATTCAATTTTAATCGAAATCCTGATGAGAAACAAATTTTGTGCAAGGAATTAAAAGATATTTTAAAATATAAAATTCTAAACATACAATAAAGTGGTCAATAAGTCTTTGCATGACACCTGTTCTGTGGTCTTAAGGAAAGCAACAGTGAATTTGGGTGAAACAATAAGAGGAACATAAGCTCAATGATAATGTTTTATCCAATTCAGACAGAACTTCCTATCCCAAAAGCTAACAGTTC
>NW_016887549.1:0-280 GCF_001698545.2 Rhinopithecus bieti | reverse complement strand
GGAAAAGCAGATGTTCATAGCTCTGGGAATGGAATGTGACCCTCGTGGAGAGCCTATAAATGGATGCATGCGGGGCGCCTGTCCATATGGATAAGATAGGGCTGTAAACGCCCTCATCTTGCCACGGCTCTTCTAGGCCTCTTTAGGGTTAAGACATACTCCCTTCTGAGAATTTCTGGTCTAATCGGTTGTCTAGCTTCATGTCCTGTTTCTATGGATTGTTTGTAATCAGCTTTTGTTACAACTGTTACTGCTGATTAATATCTTGCTAATCATAGGT
>NW_016887548.1:0-278 GCF_001698545.2 Rhinopithecus bieti | reverse complement strand
AGGAGCTAACTATCCTAAACATAAATGGACCCAGTACAGGAGCACCCACATTCATAAAGCAAGTACTGAGAGATGTAAAAGAGACTTAGACTGCCACACAATAATAATGGGGACTTTAACACCCCACTGTCAATATTAGACCGATCAACAAAACAGAAGGTTAAAAAGGATATCCAGGACTTGAACTCAGCTCTGCACCAAGCAGGTCTAATAGATATCTACAGAACTCTCCACCCCAAATCAACAGAACATACCTTCTTCTCATCATCATATCACAC
>NW_016887547.1:0-509 GCF_001698545.2 Rhinopithecus bieti | reverse complement strand
CCAAAATATCTGAATAATTGCATATATTTTCACTTTTATATAAATGGCTGCTACTCTATAAAATAGCCACAATTATAAATATTATAAGAAACTAAATTCAGTGCATTAATTTTGCATTTTGTTCAGAACATAATATTGAAGGAAGCAAAGTTTGAACACATTCTGTAGGAGATAAATAAAATAATATAGAACCATGCATCTGGCCATTTCCCATTAGTGCAAAGTATTTTCTGACTTAGAAAACCATTCAAATTCCCACATGAAAGAAGAATCACAATCGGCTTCCTTTGAAGTAGATCTGACTTGAACTATAATACCTAGAGCTGAAAAGCACATTGAAAAGGAATCTTACTTTTGTGATTTGAAGGAAGACACCTCACTGATATTGAGCATGATTGGGCAATTAGAATGAAGTGGAATTCTATAAGGAGGAATTATTTAAAATAGATTGGTTACCCTTGAACAGATATGAATAAATGATAATATGCTTAAATAAAACATGAGATTAT
>NW_016887546.1:0-1908 GCF_001698545.2 Rhinopithecus bieti | reverse complement strand
CAAAAAATAGAGGGGGAAACATTTTCCAATTGTTTTTATAAGGCCAGCATTATCCAGTTGTCAAAACCAGATATACATATTCTAAACAAAAACAACAGCAAAAGCTGTGTACAACTATTGTTTGTTAGTATTGATGCAATTTTTAACAAAATATTATCAAATTTAAACAAAGTTAAAATGATAACACAGCATGAAAAAGTGGGTTTTATATGAGAAATTCCAGGTTAACTTTCAAATGTCAATCAATTTAATTTACCATGTTTAAAGAATAAAAAAGGAATACCATGTATTCTTCTCTAAACATGCAGCAAAGCATTGAACAACAACCATTACCCATTTATAATAAAACAGATGAATGTCAGTAAAGTAGAAATGTGTGATAATATTATCATCCTTTTATAAATGAAAATCATGGTATAATTACATTTTATTTGAAAAGCTGCTGAAAAGTCAAATCAGCTATTTCAGTCTGTAACTTGCCTTTCACAAAGTAATGCACTGTGTGTGTTTACAATCTATTATTTCAAATTATTTTCACTGGCTATTTAAACATTCTAAACACTTTAATCTATTCAACAATCCCTTGATATAAATAAAGCATACTATGTAAATTTAGTTTTAAAATAATATTAATAATGTTATGTGGTTAATCAGCTTGTTCTGTCAATATCACTTTAAGATATTAGTATTATCCACAATTTAACTAAGTTTAAAGACAAATCAAGTAGTATGTGTATTGTCATTAAAATTTACTTTCACAGTTTAATTCACAAATCAAGGAAGACAGGATATAGTATTTTAAACTATCAACTGAATACATACATCTGTTGGTAAGCCACAAAAGTGTCTATCAAAACAATTTCTGAATTTTACTTTTTTAAAAAAATTATATTTTATGTTAAGTTCCAGGATACATGAGCAAGACATGCAGGTTTGTTACACAGGTAAACATGTGCCATGGTGGTTTGCTGTACCTGTCAAACCATCACCTAAGTATTAAGCCCTGCGTGCATTAGCTATTTATTTTGATGCTCTCTCTTCCCCAGCCCTCCTGACAGGAACCAGTGTGTAGTTGTTCCCCTCTTTTGTCCATGTGTTCTCATTGTTCAGCTCCCACTAATAAATGAGAACATGGGATGTTTGGTTTTCTCTTTCTATCTTATTTTGCTGAGACTAATGGCTTCCAGCTCCATCCATGTTACTGCAAAGGACATGATCTCATTTCTTTTAATGGCTGCATAGGATTCCATGATGCATATGTACCACATTTTCTTTACCCAGGCTATCATTGATGTGCATTTGGGTTGATTCCATGGCTTTGCTATTGTGAATAGTGCTGCAATTAACAGATGTGTGCATGTATCTTTATAATGGAAAATTTATATTCTTTTGGGAATATATCCAGTAATGGGACTGCTGGGTTAAATGGTATTTCTGGTTCTAGACTGTGACGAATTGCCACACTGTCTTCCACAATGGTTGAACTAATTTACATTCCCATCAACAGTGTAAAAGCATCTCTATTTCTCCACAGCCTCACCAGCATCTGTTGTTTCTTGACTTTTAAATAATCACCATTCTGACTGACATGAGATGGCGTCTCATTGTTGTTTTGATTTGCATTTCTCTAATGATCAGTGATGTTGAGCTTTTTTTCATGTATTTGTTGGCTAGATAAGTGTCTTCTTTTGAGAAATGTCTGTTTATGTTCTTTGCCCACTTTTAATGGGGTTGTTTGATTTTTACTTCTACATTTGTTTAACTTCCTTGTAGATTTTGGATATAAGATATTTGTCAGATGGATAGATTGCAAAATTTTCTCCCATTCCATAGGTTGTCTGTTCATTGTGATGATAGTTTATTTTGCTGTCCAAAAATCTTTAGTTTAATTAGATTCCATTTCTCAAT
>NW_016887545.1:0-461 GCF_001698545.2 Rhinopithecus bieti | reverse complement strand
ATGCGGGCTCTTTTTTGGTTCCATATGAATTTTAGATTTTTTTTTCTAATTCTGTGAAGAATGATGGTGGTATTTTGATGGGGATTGCATTGAATTTGTAGATTGCTTTTGGCAGTATGGTCATTTCCACAATATTGATTCTACCAATCCATGAGCATGGGGTGTGTTTGCATTTGTTTGTGTCATTTATGATTTCTTTTAGCAGTGTTTTGTAGGTTTCCTTGTAGAGGTCTTTGGCCTCCTTGGTTAGGTATATTCCTAGGTGTTTTATTTTACTTTTTTGCAGCTATTGTAAAAGGGATTGAGTTCTTTACTTGATTCTCTGCTTAGTCGCTGTTGGTGATAGAAGAGCTACTTATTTGTGTACATTAATCTTGTCTCTGGAAACTTTGCTGAATTCTTTTATCAGTTCTAGGAGCTTTCTCAGGGAGTCCTTAGGGTTTTAAGGTGAACAATCATAT
>NW_016887544.1:0-513 GCF_001698545.2 Rhinopithecus bieti | reverse complement strand
TACACCTGATATGTGCATGTGTAAATATATATACACACATGTAGCAGGCATATGTATAGGTAACATATATATGTGTGTGTGCATGTATATATGTGTGTGGCAGGGGTTTTGTGTTAGAACCAAGAGCTTGGAACTGGTACAATGAAAATATTTCACTTGAAAGGTATGCTAAGTAAAAGTCCCAAGTTTCACACATTTTTTTTTTTTTTTTTTGAGACGGAGTCTGGCTCTGCCGCCCAGGCTGGAGTGCAGTGGCCGGATCTCAGCTCACTGCAAGCCCCCCCTCCTGGGTTTACGCCATTCTGTTGCCTCAGCCTCCCAAGTAGCTGGGACTACAGGCGTCCGCCTCGTCGCCCGGCTAGTTTTTTGTAGTTTTAGTAGAGACGGGGTTTCACCGTATTAGCCAGGATGGTCTCGATCTCCTGACCTCGTGATCCGCCCGTCTCGGCCTCCCAAAGTGCTGGGATTACAGGCTTGAGCCACCGCGCCCGGCCCCAAGTTTCACACATTTTA
>NW_016887543.1:0-459 GCF_001698545.2 Rhinopithecus bieti | reverse complement strand
CAACCTAGGCTTTCATAAGATACAACATATCCCTTCTCAGGTTCCCAAAAAACAGTGCTACCAAACTGTTTCATGAAATGAATCGTGTATCTCTGAGATGAACTAACACACCACAAAGCAGTTTCTCAGAAAGCTTCTTTCCAGTTTTGTCTGAGGATATTTCCTTTGTCACAATAAGCTTCATTGCGTTCCAAAATGTCCCTTTGCAGATTCCAAGGAAACAGTGTTAGCATAATGCTCAATTAAAGGAACAGTGTAACTCTGTGAGATGAATTCACACATCCCAAAGCAGTTTTCAGAAAGCTTCTTTTGGTTTTCATCAGAGGATATTTCCTTTGTCACCATAGGCTTCAATGCGCTCACAAATATTCTATTGCAGATTCCATGAAAACAGTGTTATTAAACTGCTCAATGAAAAGGACCATATAACTCTGTGAGATGAAACAACACATCAAAAAA
>NW_016887542.1:0-514 GCF_001698545.2 Rhinopithecus bieti | reverse complement strand
GAACAGGCAGTCTGTCCCTTCTCAGATCACAACCTCCGTGTTCGGAGATCCACTGCTCTCTTCAAAGCTGTCAGACAGGGTCGTTTGCGTCTGCAGAGGTTTCTGCTGCTTTTTTTTGTTTTGTTTAGTTGTGCCCTGTCCCCAGAGGTGGAGTCTACAGAGACAGGCAGGCTTCCTTGAGCTGCTGTGGGTTCCACCCAGTTGGAGCTTCTCAGCGGCTTTGTTTACCTTCTTAAGCCTCAGCAGTGGTGGGCGCCCCTCCCCAGTCTCACTGCTGCCTTCCAGTTAGATAGCAGACTGCTGTGCTAGCAATGAGGGAGGCTCCATGGGTGTGGGACCCTCCCTGCCAGGTGTGGGATATAATCTCCTGGTGTGCCCTTTGCTAAGACCCTTGGTAACGCGCAGTATTAGGGTAGGAGTTACCTGATTTTCCAGGTGTTGTGTGTCTCAGTTTCCCTGGCTAGGAAAAGGGATTCACTTTCCCCTTGTGCTTCCCAGGTGAGGGGATGTCTCG
>NW_016887541.1:0-1028 GCF_001698545.2 Rhinopithecus bieti | reverse complement strand
AAGAAAAAAGTATTCACTACCTCTTAACTTGAATATAAGTAACTTAACATTTGATATGTGGACACTGGGGTTTTTTTCGTTGCAATTATCTTTTATGGCTAGGTTGCAAAAGAAAAGGAGCTGAGTGATAGAGGACTGGCAGGATGCTAATTTTGGCTTGGCCACCAAGTAAGATAGAATCATCTGTTTGTTTAATCATTCTTTTATCCTGAACACCGATGATGTCTCAGAGACAGATCTAAGTATCAGGGATACTGCAGCAAACAAAAAAGTGCCTGCTTCAGGAATCTTTCATTCCCTGGTGGGGACAAACTGTAAACCAGGGTCTCTCAACTTCAGTAAGAATCCAAATCACCTGCAGGTGACTATTAAGACACATTTCCTAGCTCTGGGGTGGGGACCAAGAATTTGCATTCAAAAGATTTTCAGGTGATGGCCATGGCCCAGAAAACACCCTCTGAGAACAACTGATATAAACAAATAAATGGGAAAATACATAAAATAATGCCAGTTAGTGATGAATGTTATTGTTCGGTTCAGGGTCAGGTTCCAGCCCATGCTGAGGTCCGAAGGGAGTGGGTGGATGAACAGCAGATAGCTGAAAGAACACTCAGAGGGCTGTAAGTAGGTGAAATATGGCTTTATTCAGCAGCTCTCTCATCAGCAGCTCTCTTACACTGTCTGCTCTGTCTCAGCTGCTTGCCCCGGCCACTCCCACACATAGCTGCATGGCTGGCTCTCCCGACAGGGTCAGCAGCTTAACTCTTTCTCTGGGCACAAGTGCACCTGTACAGTGGTCAGCAGGGCAATTACACCTTTTGTCTGTTTCTTTGTTTGTTTGTTTGTTTAGATGGAGTCTCACTCTGTCACCAGGCTGAAGTGCAGTGGCGTGATCTCAGCTTACTGCAACCTCCACCTCCTGGGTTCAAGCAATTCTCCTGCCTTGTCCTCCCGAGTAGCTGGGACTACAGGCACGTGCCACCATGCCCAGCCAATTTTGTATTTTAGTAAAGACGGGGTTTCACCGT
>NW_016887540.1:0-278 GCF_001698545.2 Rhinopithecus bieti | reverse complement strand
GAAGAAGAAGAAGAAGAGATCCTCACAATATATTTTGAGCAAAATGAAAGCAAACTGAAAAGCAATATGCATATAGGATGATCACATTTATGTTTTATGTAATTATATATTTGACAGAACATTTATATGTATGTTAATGCATAGAAAACAGTTTTAGGCATGCACATCAAAATATTACTGCTACCAACAACCTCTGACAGGGGTAGATTTAGGAGGATAGAGATGAGGGATGAGGAAAGATCAAATATAATTTTTTCTATTTTTAATATATATACTTA
>NW_016887539.1:0-1021 GCF_001698545.2 Rhinopithecus bieti | reverse complement strand
AACTAAACAATATCCTGTTTATTAATTTACACTACATATTGCCTGGTATAATTATTTCTTTATAAATTTAAAAATTGGAAACATTTCTTCTATTATATTTCAAGATTTCTGATAATAACTATTTAGGAGTATACAATTTGTTTTTTAAATTTATTTTATTTTATTTTAGATTCAGAGAGTATATGTGAAGATTTGTTACATAGGTATATTGTATAATGCTGATGGGGTTCCAATGAACTCATCACTCAAACAATGAACACAATATCCAATACATAGATTTAAAACCTTGCTTTCTTCCCATGTTCCCCCCTTTTGAAGTTCTAGTGTCTATAATTTCTCTTTTGTCCATGTGTAACCATTGTTTACCTTCCACCTAGAAGTAAAACATGTGACGTTTGACTTTTGTTTCTGAGCTATTTATCTCATAATAATGGCCTCCAGATCCATCCATGTTGCTGCAAAACACATGACTTTATTCTTTTGATGGCTGCTAGTATTCCATTGTGTATATATACCACATTTTCTTTATCCAGTCAATATTTGATGAACACTTATGTTTGTTCCATGACCTTGTTATTGTAAATAGTGATGCAATAAACATATGAGTGCAGGTGGCTTTTGATAAAACAATTTATTTTCCTTTGGGTAGATTTCCAGTAGCAGGATTGCTGGGTTGAATAGCAGTTCTATTTTAGTTCTTTGAGGAATCTCCATACTGTTTTCCATAGGAGTTGAACTAATTTACATTCACACCAACAGTATATAAATACGTTTGTTTCTTTAAATAGCCCACAGCTTTTAGATGGGTTTTTTTAAATACAGTCTACATTTAACAAATAATTTTGATAGAAAAAAAACAATTGACAAATTAATGAATCATTGATTATTTTAATCACAGGAAATCAATAGATGACAACCAAATCCTAACAACCCTTCAGAAGTTAAATCTACATTACTGTGAAGAAAGTCTAATATCTTGGTTTTAAAAGTTTTAATTTTTTTTTTTAATGGCAATAAGTTT
>NW_016887538.1:0-461 GCF_001698545.2 Rhinopithecus bieti | reverse complement strand
GTGCCCCTCTGAGACGAAGCTTCCAGAGGAAGGATCAGGCAGCAACATTTGCCATTCTGCAATATTTGCTGTTCTGCAGGCTCCGCTGGTGATACCCAGACAAACAGGATCTGGAGTAGACCTACAGCAAACTCCAACAGACCTGCAGCTGAGGGTCCTGACTGTTAGAAGGAAAACTAACAAACAGAAAGGACACCCACACCAGAACCCCATCGGTATGTCACCATCATCAAAGACCAAAGGTAGATAAAACCACAAAGATGGGGAGAAACCAGAGCAGAAAACTGAAAATTCTAAAATCAGAGTGGCTCTTTTCCTCCAAAGGAATGCAGTTCCTCACAAGCAACGGAACAAAGCTGGACAGAGAATGACTTTGATGAGTTGAGAGAAGGCTTCAGACGATCAGTAATACGAAAATTCTCTGAGCTAAAGGAATATGTTCGAATCCATTGCAAAGAAGC
>NW_016887537.1:0-279 GCF_001698545.2 Rhinopithecus bieti | reverse complement strand
GAGAAAGAGTCTGGCTCTGTTACCCAGGCTGGAGTGTGATGATGCGATCTTGGATCACTGCAAACTCCACCTCCTGGGCTCAAACCATCCTCCCACCTCAGCCTCCTGGGTAGGTGGAACCACAGGTGTGTGCCACCATGCCCAGCTAATTTTTTTATTTTAGCAAAGACAGGGTTTCACTATGTTGCCCAGGCTGGTCCCAAACTCCTGGACTTAAGTGGATCCGCCCACCTCAGCCTCCTCAAGGGCTAGGATTACAGGCATGAGCTGCTGCACCTG
>NW_016887536.1:0-2134 GCF_001698545.2 Rhinopithecus bieti | reverse complement strand
GAAACAAGAAAAGAATATAAGGGACATTACTAAACAGTGGTTGTTCTATTTATAAAGTTGATTTAGATCCCACAGGAAATTGATCGATATCAGTCCATCTATGTTTTAATCCAGGACTACAAAGCATCACAAAATTAGAAACATTTGTACACCTACTTACATTTGCTTTCTTTGTACAAATATTGTCTTCTATTTAATAAACTATTTTCAAATTTGTCTATTATCTTAGTCTGATAAACTTACATACCCTTTGTATAAATTTCAAAATATTACTTTGCTTATTATCAAGAAATTGCATGGAAGTGCTGCTTGCCTGGGAAAGGAGGAAACAGCACATGAAAGTGTGTTCCAGTGAACTGCCTTACTGTATTCTAAGTTGGTTTTACTATATTACAGCACTTTGTTCACTCTTCAATTTTCTTCACTTGCTATTTTGTTACATTCCCTTTTAAATACATGTCTCTTTTATCCACATATTCAAGTGTGTGCTATGTGTCTATTTGATTTGAACATCTGCTTCACATATTTCGTATAAGAATCCTGTAAGTACAAATTTAAAGAGTCTAACACTTGTTTTGTAGCTTAAAAGTAAATGTAAACTATCTTCTTGTTATAAATAAACTATTTTAAAACTTAACATTTGTCCATAAATCCCATTGTTTGGTTTATGATAACCTGAGAAGGCACAAGATCAATAAATCTTAGGAAATAGTCACATACTTTGTGAAATGTTCTCCATTCACAAGACCACAAGCAATTAAACACTGTGTTTTCAACCTATATATTTAATATTTCTATATTGGGGAAATTTGATTTAGTTTATCATTGAACTTCATATAGCAGTAGAAAATGACATTAAAATAGTATCATTTTATGGACCATACAAACTGTTATGTATCTATAAAATTAAAATAAAATAAAAGCAAAACAAAAAAGTAGAGATTGAAAATAACTATGCACTATTAGGCACATATTTTGGGGATTAGCTCACTCATCCCCTAAATGAACACCTATAACTACTGTGACGGCAACCACTTATTGGACTTTTCAAGAGGGACTTCTCTGTGAAAGAATGATAATGTTTTCATCCAGTCCCTAAACTTGGAAAGAAAATTAAGTCAAATATTCACAAGTGCCAACTTCAAAGCAAGTTTTCCATGGTAACCGTACCTCAAAAGCCGGTGGTTGCAGATTTTGCCAATTAGCAACTCCAAAGGGTGCTATTAGTTCCTTCAGAAACATAAGGGACATGGTTTTCATCTGTGACTGCTGTTCCTCTTTTAGAGCTTGCCATGATAAAAGAGGGAATACACAACAGCATACCATTTAATTCTTAATTATAATCATATAACTGGTTCTAACGAGAACAGTACATATTATGATGTAGTACTTTTCAATAAAGAATAATTGCCCTTGTTAAATCATCAGCATTAGCCCAGCAGACTGTGTTACACCAAATGCAAAATCTAATCCACATTTAACATCTAGATTATGCACTTTTCTTAAATGTCTATCATCTAGGCTGTGAGCTAAAATAAATGACACATACATAATAAAAAACTTTACCACGATGAACATGGCGACCTGGAATCGTCTAAGAATTCTTCATAACTAAACATTGACTACATGTTTGAATTGCAACTACATGAATATTCAACTTCCAATTTTTTTCATTTCTATTAATTTTCCTGGAATCTTATGAGATATCTTCTACAGATGATATTCTGTATTATTAAGTCAACCATAATTACAAAATTATTCTGATATATTAGTAGATTTGATTTTATGCAGCTGCAAGCAAACATAAAATTTTAACTTAAAAGCATTGTGTCTCTTTATTATTAGCAAAATTTAAAAGCAGTTTGCTTGTTTATTATCAGCAAAATTCCCATTCAGTCAAATGACAAAATAATCACATTGTTATAGGAATACCATTGGGGTATATTTAATGGCTTGGGCAACTCTGCAATAATAACAACTTAGACTTGCAAATATTAATGTTATTACAATGATGTAGTATTATGGCATAATTCTAAAATTAAGAAATTAAATAATTCTTACACTAGACTATTAATTGTAGATATTCAAAATTAAGGAGAAAAAAATTTCAAACTATTTTTTAAATCTCCTTCAA
>NW_016887535.1:0-584 GCF_001698545.2 Rhinopithecus bieti | reverse complement strand
ACCAACAGTGTAAAAGCATTCCTATTTCTCTATATCCTCTCCAGCATCTGTTGTTTCCTGACTTTTAATGGCTGTCATTCCAACTAGCCTGAGATGGTATCTCATTGTGGTTTTGATTTGATTGAGCTTTTTTTTTCATATGTTGGCCACATAAATGTCTTCTTTTGAGAAGTGTCTGTTCATATCCTTTGCCTGCTTTTGATGAGGTTGTTTTTTTCTTGTAAATTTGTTTAAGTTCTTTGTAGATTCTGGATATTAGCCCTGTGTCAGATGGATAGATTGCAAACATTTTCTCCTGTTCTGTAGGTTGCCTGTTCACTCTGATGATAGTTTCTTTTGCTGTGCAGAACTCTTTAGTTTAATTAGATCCCATTTGTCAGTTTTGGTTTTGTTGCAATTGTTTTGGTGTTTTAGTCATGAAGTGTTTGCCCATGTCTACGTCCTGAACGGTATTGCCTAGGTTTTCTTCTAGGATTTTATGGTTTTATGTCTTACATTTAAGTCCTTAATCCATCTTCAGTTAATTTTTCTATAAGGTGTAAGGAAGGGGTCCAGTTTCAGTTTTCTGCATATGACTAGCCAAT
>NW_016887534.1:0-1293 GCF_001698545.2 Rhinopithecus bieti | reverse complement strand
GAAAGAAGTTGAATCTCTGAATAGACCAATAACAACTCCTGAAATTGAGGCAGTAATTAATAGCCTGCCAACCAAAAAATGCCCAGGACCAGATGGATTCACAGCCGAATTCTACCAGAGGTACAAAGAGGAGCTGGTATCATTCCTTCTGAAACTATTCCAAACAACAGAAAACAGGGATTCCTCCCTAACGCATTTTATGAGGCCAGTATCATCCTGATACCAAAACTCGGCAGAGACACAACAAAAAAAGAAAATTCTAGCCCAATATCCCTGATGAATATCGATGGGAAAATCCTCAATAAAATACTGGAAAACTGAATCCAGCAGCACATTAAAAGCTTACCTACCACGATCAAGTCAGCTTCATCCCTGGGATGCAAGGCTGGTTCAACATACACAAATCAATAAACGTAATCCATCACAAAACAGAACCAATGACAAAACCACATGATTATCTCAATAGATGCCGAAAAGGCCTTGGATAAAATTCAACACCTTTTCATGCTAAAACACTTAATATACTAGGTATTGATGAAACATATCTCAAAATTAAGACCTATTTATGACAAACCCACAGCCAATATCATACTGATTGGGGAAAAGCTGGAAGCATTCCCTTTGAAAACTTGCACAAGATAAGGATTCCCTCTCTCACTGTTCCTATTCAACATAGTATTGGAATTTCTGGCCACAGCAATCAGAGAAGAGAAAGAAATAAAGGGTATTCGAAGAGGAAAAGAGGAAGTCAAATTGTCTCTGTTTGCAGATGACATGATTGCATATTTATAAAACCCCATCGTCTCAGCCCAAAAGCTCCTTAAGCTGATAAGCAACTTCAGCAAAGTCTCAGGATACAAAATCAATGTGCAAAATCACCAGCATTCCTATACACCAATAATAGACAAAAAAGAGCCAAATCATGAGTGAACTCCCATTCACCATTGCTATAAAGAGAATAAAATACCTAGGAATATAATTTACAAGGGTTGTGAAGGACCTCTTCAAGGAGAACTACAAACCACTACTCAAGGAAATAAGAGAGAGCACAAACAGAAAACATTCCATGCTCAAAGATAGAATCAATATTGCGAAAATGGCCATACTGCCCAAAGTAATTTATAGATTCATTGCTATTCCCTTCAAGCTACAATTGACTTTCTTCACAGAATTAGAAAAAACTACTTTAAATTTCATATGAAACCTAAAAGAGCCCATATAGCCAAGACAATCCTACGCAAAAGAACAAAGCTGAAGGCATCATGCTACCTGACTTCAAACTATACTAGAAGG
>NW_016887533.1:0-239 GCF_001698545.2 Rhinopithecus bieti | reverse complement strand
GAGACGGAGTCTCGCTCTGTCACTCGGGCTGGAGTGCAGTGTCCGGATCTCAGCTCACTGCAAGCTCCGCCTCCCGGGTTTACGCCATTCTCCTGCCTCAGCCTCCCGAGTAGCTGGGACTACAGGCGGCTGCCACCTCGCCCGGCTAGTTTTTTGTATTTTTTAGTAGAGACGGGGTTTCACAGTGTGAGCCAGGATGGTCTCGATCTCCTGACCTCGTGATCTGCCCGTCTCAGCCT
>NW_016887532.1:0-244 GCF_001698545.2 Rhinopithecus bieti | reverse complement strand
TTTTTGAGACGGAGTCTCGCTCTGTCACTCGGGCTGGAGTGCAGTGTCCGGATCTCAGCTCACTGCAAGCTCCGCCTCCCGGGTTTACGCCATTCTCCTGCCTCAGCCTCCCGAGTAGCTGGGACTACAGGCGGCTGCCACCTCGCCCGGCTAGTTTTTTGTATTTTTTAGTAGAGACGGGGTTTCACAGTGTGAGCCAGGATGGTCTCGATCTCCTGACCTCGTGATCTGCCCGTCTCAGCCT
>NW_016887531.1:0-773 GCF_001698545.2 Rhinopithecus bieti | reverse complement strand
GTGGTCTCATTGTTTCTCAAAGAACTCAGTAAGGGTGGAAGGGGCACAGAAAGAGATCGAATTTGTAGCTGGCTCACAGAGGCCCAGAGAGATCAGAGAATATTGCTATCGTTCTTACCATTATGACTATCACTGTTTGAACCTTTACTGAGTGCTTCACCAGGCATCATGCTAACAACCCCATTTAATCCTCACAACCACCATAGGAGACAGTTACTATTATCACCTCTATTGTGTAGATGAAAACATGGGGTATTAGAGGTTAAGTGCTTGCCCAAGATCACTCAGACAGAGCTGGGATCTGAACATCCAGGTATATCTGATTCTCCATGCCCATGTTTTCACTGTGAGGCAGGAAAATAGGGTCTGGAGGCAGGGAACGTAAGGCCAGTTCACACTTCAGCTATAACAGGAAATACCTTCTCCATAGGGCATATGCGTAAATGACTTTGTAACTTTACTTCATCCTCTCCAGTTACATAGGGCGTATCTGAAGTAACCAATGGAATCCTCTAGGGGGGTCATTAAATCCCCAAAATTTTGTAACGGGGTCCTTGAGCCCCTGTGCTCGGGCGCGCTCCCACACTGGAGTGTGCTTTCATTTTCAATAAATCCCTTCATTCCTTCCTTGCTTTGTGCGTTTTGTCCAATTCTTTGTTCAAGACGCCAAGAACCTGGATGCTTTCCACCTTTAACAGCTGGGGGGTGGGGCACAGATAGAAAGGGGATAATCTTGTGTTCACTTTTGAAGAGTACATTTGCATAGTCCCAAA
>NW_016887530.1:0-266 GCF_001698545.2 Rhinopithecus bieti | reverse complement strand
TCTCGCTCTGTCGCCCAGGCTGAAGTGCAGTGGCCGGATCTCAGCTCACTGCAACCTCCGCCTCCCGGGTTCACGCCATTCTCCTGCCTCAGCCTCCCGAGTAGCTGGGACTACAGGCGCCCGCCACCTCGCCCGGCTAATTTTTTATATTTTTTAGTAGAGACGGGGTTTCATCATGTTAGCCAGGATGGTCTCGATCTCCTGACCTCGTGATCCACCCGTCTCGGCCTCCCAAAGTGCTGGGATTACAGGCTTGAGCCACCGCA
>NW_016887529.1:0-1132 GCF_001698545.2 Rhinopithecus bieti | reverse complement strand
TTTGATTCCTGAGCATCAGCCCTGAGGACACTGGGTCCGTCTAAAGTCTCCCAGGAGGTCCCTCCCTCGGACCCCTTGTTCCTGATTCCCCAGGAGATGGAACCGAAGTAACCGAAGAGCAGTGCTGCTCTGACAAGAACCCAGACTGAGGCGGCCAGAACAGAAGAACGCTTGGAGACCCAGCCTTCTCTGGCAGATGCAGAGACAGACAGACAGAGAGGAGACAGACAAATTGGGCTTAGGAGGTCATTCTATACAGTCCCCTCCCCTGCGGCCAGAGGTGAAGGGGTCGTAGTGACCTGCTGAAGCAGGCAGGGGTCTGATAGGGAGGGCAGAGGTCCTTGCTCAGGCCTGGGATCCAGGCAGAAAGCCTGACCACAAGTTGAAACAAGATGTAGAAACAAACAAAACAGCAGAAATTGTCCCAAGAGTGGGGAAGGAGAGGGGAGAGGAGACTCACCTAGGACGGTCAGCCGGGTCCCTCCGCCGAAATACCCAACACTGTGACACAGGCTCATACAAAACCCTCCCTGGGACGCCCCTACCCCAGCCCCAGTGCAGCTGTGAAGGAGGAAGCTGGGGCCACTGACCCTGGTGGCATCTGCTCATGAGTGAGTCCACACGGCCCCACACTCAACCCACAGAGAGAAGGAGACCGGTGACATCCTGTGACCTGCAGCAGGATCCCAGGAAATCCATTCTTCTGGAGGACATTGGGATCTTGGATTTGGTTTTGTGCCAACCATCAGTCAGGCCCAGGATTGGATTTATTGAAGGGCATTAGTGTCGCTAAGGAGTGAATTTCCACAGATGGGATAGGTGGGCTCTTCTCTGCAAAGTTGAACCAACCCATAGTTCAACCTTTGGTAACACCATGGGGTAGTGCAGAGGGTGCCCCTCTCCTCCCACGGAGAGGCTGGTTGCCCTAGAGTGCAGTGTTCTGGGAACCTTGGTGGGTTTCAGCCCCACCTTCTGGAGTAGTTCTAGTTGGCTCGGCCTGGTCAGTGAGGCCTGGCAGGTCCCAATATGAAATGCCAGCCACAAGTGTTAGGGTAACCCTGGAAGCATCCCCTGCAGCCCTGAATCTGGCCTCATATTGGGTGGGACAGCTGGGGTGGTGGCTGCCATTGTC
>NW_016887528.1:0-703 GCF_001698545.2 Rhinopithecus bieti | reverse complement strand
GTGTGTAATCAAGGTGAAATGCTTCTATAATTTCAAAGCATTAATACATGTATATTACTATCGTAGTATCCATCAAAATAATATGATTTCTACACACTCTTCAATTCACCTCCCAGTTTACTTCCTTAGCCTTATTATAAATAATATCAGGGTGCTTTCAGCTACAATTTGTAGAACACCTGGTTAAAAGTGACTTAAACAATAGGATTTTGTTATCTATATTAACAAGCAGTTTGGAAAGAGGTGATTCTAGATTCTAGCAGGCAAACTATCCTTGGGCCCCAGAGGCTTTCCATCTTTCCTGTCACCTTCAACCTCTTCCTCCATCTTCATGATTGTTTTCATATTATTGAAGCATAGTAACCTGACCTCCAGGTATCACATATACAAAACTGAATCTGAGCTTCTCCTTCTTGAAAGATGGAGAGGGTCCCAAGAGTTTTGGAAGGAGGCAAAGAGGTCTTCTTCAGCTGCCAGGGTCACACATTTCTTCCAGTACCGTGAGTTACAGAAAAAAAAAAAAATCCAAATTCTTCTGCCTGAATGTTGACCTTATTTTCTAGGTCTTAGAACTCCTTGGCATTGCTTTACATTTCATTTCCCACCCCTCAGACTGAATTGATTGTGTACTTTCTCTGGAGAACTGGTTCCAAAGGAAAAGCAAAGCAAGGTTTCTATTAAGCCCTAAAGAACTACCAGGGTA
>NW_016887527.1:0-264 GCF_001698545.2 Rhinopithecus bieti | reverse complement strand
ATTGTCCAGTTAACTCTAGTGACCTTTTGAAAGTTGGCATTGTAAATAAAACAAGTTGCAAAAAAGTTTTTTGGAATAGAATTAACAAAATACTCTCTTTATTCATGAGTTGGAAACTGGAAAAGGCTTCTTGAGGTAAATGTTCTGAGTGGAGTTACTAGGATGTCTTCCAGCCTCCTGCAGTCAAGGAGTACCACTGTATTGATTAGCCTGTATGTAGCAGGGCTCCCTTCATTGCATCTGAGGACGTGTTTTCTTTTCTTT
>NW_016887526.1:0-416 GCF_001698545.2 Rhinopithecus bieti | reverse complement strand
TTAGTTCAAGACTTGAATATCCTTGTTAATTTTTTGTCTCATTGATTTTCTTATATTGACAGTGGGGTGTTAAAGTCTCCGACTATTATTGTGTGGGAGTCTAAGTCTCTTTCAAGGTCACTAAGAACTTGCTTTATGAATCTGAGTGCTCCTGTATTAGGTGCATATATATTTAGGATAGTTAGCTCTTCTTGTTGCATTGATCCCTTTACCATTATGTAATAGCCTTATTTGTCTTTTTTTTTTATCTTTGTTGATTTCAAGTCTGCTTATCAGAAACTAGGATTGCAACCTTTGCTTTTTTTTACTTTCCATTTGCTTGGTAAATATTCCTCCATTCCTTTATTTTGAGCCTATGTGTGTCTTTTCATGTAAGATGGGTCTCCTGAATATAGCATACTGATGGGTCTTGACTC
>NW_016887525.1:0-1729 GCF_001698545.2 Rhinopithecus bieti | reverse complement strand
ATTTTTCTATAACAATTTAATTTCCATTTTGAATCTCCTTCAAAAACTTAACTCAGTCAGTTTATAATTTCTCTTGACTTTCCTTGGGGAAGAGTTGAAGTCAAGGCAGTGTACCTAATATAATAGTTGATTATACACAGCAATGTGAGTTGTGAGTGAGGGTTGAGAGGTCTGTGGAGATGAAATGTTCTTGTCCAGCTAACAACTCCCACAGCCATCTCTTGTTTCATTCTTCATAGTCCCTTAGGAGTAATTTTGTGCCATATCTCAGTTATGGGAATCTCTGCAAAGCTGTGTATCTTCCTAGACATACTAAAGTGGATGTTTTATCTGTAGAAAGGGTGGAGGAGTGTGAACTTTGTTCTGATACAAGGGGTGTTCACAGATAATTGAATATGAGAAGTATGTGATTAAATTTATGTTTCATGAAAATGATTAGAAGAAGCTGGGAATTTGGAAGGGAGATAAACTGGAGGCAGGAAGATCAGTTGGAATATTCTTTCATTAGGAAATGTGATACGTAATCAGGGCTTGAACTGAGGTTATGATAGTGGAAGGGGAGATGAAAATAAGTGGATGCCATGCAGATAACAAGATTTGAAAAAATTAGGTAACTGATTGATCAGATACAAAGAATAATGGGTGGGGAGAGGGACAGAGCAAGATGGCAGAATAGAAGGCTCCACAGATTGTCCCTCCAGCCCCAACAAGGACACCGATTTAACAATTATCCCCACAGAAAAAAAACCATTTCCATAAGAACCAAAATCAGGTGAGTACTCACAATACCTAGTTTTAACTTCGTATCATTGAAAGAGGCACTGAAGAGGTAGGAAAACAGTCTTTAATTGCCAATGCCCCTTTCCCCAAACCCGGGCAACAGCTGCCTGGTGATGAGAGTGTTTCTATGCACAGCGGAGAAAGAAAGCCAGTAATTCTGAGGCATTAAACTCAGCGCTGATCTTGTTATAGTAGAAGACAAAACTGAACCAAATTCAGCTGATGTTCACCCATGGAGGGAGCATTTAAACAAGTCCTAACCAGAGGGGAATCAATCACCAATCCCAGCGATCTGAACTTGAGTTTCCACAAGCTTCGCCACCATGTGCTACAGTGATATGGGGCCCCAAATAAACTGCAAAAGCAGTCTAGGCCACAAGGACAGCAACTCTTAGGCAAGTCCTAGTGCTGAGCTGGGCCCAAAGACAGTGGACTAGTGGGGCGGCACACAACTTACTGACATACCAGCTGGGATGGCTAAAGGAGCACCGGCATTAACCCTCCCCTAACTCCAGATTGCATAGCTTGTGGCTCCAAAGAAGGCCCCTTCCTTTCACTTGAGGAGAGGAGATGGAAGAGTGGGGAAGACTTTATTTGCATCTTGGGATACCAGCTCAGCCACAGCAGGATAGGGTACCAGTCAGAGTCCTGAGGCCCCTTTCCAGGCCCTAGCTCCTGACAGACATTTCTAGAAACACTCTGGGTCAAAAGGGAACCTGCTGCCTTAAGGGGAAGGACCTAGTCCAGGCAGCATGCATCACCTGCTAACTGAAAAGCCCTTGAGTCCTGAATAGCTAGCAGCAGCGATATCCATCCATGGCAATAAATTGGAAAATCATAGACAAATTCCTAGACACATACAACCTGCCAAAATTTAACCATGAAGAAATCTAAAACCTGAGGAGGCCAATAACAAGCAATGGGAGGGAAGCCATAATAAAAAGTCTCC
>NW_016887524.1:0-264 GCF_001698545.2 Rhinopithecus bieti | reverse complement strand
TGAACAGAGGCCTCAGAAATAACACCACACATGTACAACCATCTGATCTTCAACAAATCTGACAAAAGAAGAAATAGGGAAAGTATCCCTATTTAATAAATGGGCTGGGAAAACTGGCTAGCCATATGCAGAAAACAGAAACTGGACCCCTCCTTTACATCTTATACAAAATTAACTCAAGATGGATTAAAGACTTACATGTAAAACCCAAAACCATAAAAAACTAGAAGAAAACCTAGGCAATACCATTCCGGACATAGGCTT
>NW_016887523.1:0-266 GCF_001698545.2 Rhinopithecus bieti | reverse complement strand
ACTACACAGAGAGCATCTCCATGGCCAAAATCAGTGTCTATGGGATGCTCTGAGCTGTGCCACTGCTACAGGGGTATTAGGCCCAGGACTCTGCCTTCAAGACCATGGGTCTGTAGAAGGTCTGCTGGAGATGTCTGAAAGACAATTGCATCTTCATTTAGACTCCAGCCTTGGCAAAATCACCTTCCCTTTACCAGGGAAATCACTTCCTTTAGGACTGAAAGCCAGGCATCCTCTCCCACAAAAAAGTCCTGCCCACATCCTTC
>NW_016887522.1:0-1300 GCF_001698545.2 Rhinopithecus bieti | reverse complement strand
AAAAAAAAAAAGATCCAGCTGGTGAACCTATATAAATGATGGCCCTGTTCCAAATGCCAGGAGGCAGGCATCACCATTCCTGTTTTACAGATAAGGAAATTGGGCCTTGTGAGGTGTCACACCCCAGATCATGCAGCTTGCAGGGCCCAAGTGACTCAGCCTCAGTGATCTCATAAGCTGCCTCTCAATATTGGTTCTTGGGAGGCTGCTTACTGGGGTCCCTTTCCCAAGGAGGGTGGCAATGCTGGGAGATCACCTCTGAGGCCTCGTCCAACTTTGAGAGCCCACGAGCGTATTAAAATGAGGAGAAGGGAGGTCAAGTCCAAGCTCTTTGGCTCAACTCCCAAGACCCTTACTTAGCACCCAGCCTCTCCTCAACATGCCCCTCGCCTTGCGCTCTGGTGGGCACTGCAGGGCACTTCCGAGCTCTGTAACCCTGGGCCTCTATGGGCCTCAGCTTCCTCTTCTGTACGATGAGGACAATAAAAGTTGCCACACTCCACAGGGCTGCTGTGAGGCTTGGAGGAAGTGTTTGGCAGATAGTGGCTGTTGTTGTCCCTAGCACCGCCTACTCATCGCTGGGCTCAAGCTGTGCCCACTCACCCCACCTCCTCCAAGAAGCCTTGCTAGGAGCCCCCCCAACCTGCCTCGAGGCTGCATGCCTACAGCCCTTGCGCCCACTCCCTTGGCCTTCGTCACAGGCTGCTGCTTTCTGCTTGCTTGTTTGCCTTCCAGCCATGCTGGGTACCCCTTGAGCTCAGGAGCATTGAGCCCTGGGCCTGGCCCAGAGTGACTGGGCCACTAGAAGCACGGCTGGATCCTGTTGTCTAGCAATGTCTAAGCACCCGTGCTCTGCTAGACCCTGCCAATCATGGCGATGCCCACGCCCAGGGTCCTGCCATCCTCAGGCTCAGACTCAAGTGAAGAAGACAGGGCGGCAAACGGTGACAATGGCATGTGTAAGTTTCACTGTGGGGCTGTGGAGCCCAGAAGAGGGCCAGACCCTGCCATGCTCAGTGGCAAGGTGGCAGCCCCTCACTGCACAAGTGCCCATGGCACCCCGGCAGCTCACGCGGTGCCACCCTCCATGTGCCTGCCCTTGACCCTCAGGCAGACAGCTGCAACGGGAAGTGGAACCGCTATTACCACACACCTGCAAGCCGAGCCCCACTCTGGGGACTTTACTGCAGTCACTCTGCTCCGCAGAGGAGCCAGTGCAGGAAAGGAGGCCCTGCGGGTCTGGCCACTACCAGAGCACTCAAGCAGCCTGTGGCCTGGCAGGACCTGCTCAGGTCCCGCA
>NW_016887521.1:0-1888 GCF_001698545.2 Rhinopithecus bieti | reverse complement strand
CGCTCTGTCGCCCAGGCTGGAGTGCAGTGGCTGGGTCTCAGCTCACTGCAAACTCCGCCTCCTCGGTTCACGCCATTCTCCTGCCTCAGCCTCCTGAGTAGCTGGGACTATAGGAGCCTACCACCACACCCAGCTAAGTTTTGTATTTTAGTAGAGACGGGGTTTCACCATGTTGGCCAGGCTGGTCTCGAACTCCTGACCTCAGGTGATCCGCCCACCTTGGCCTCCCAAAGTGCTGGGATTACATGCGTGAGCCACCGTGCCTGGCCGCCATATATTCTTTTTTAAATCTCGTTTTATTTGTTATTATTTAATTTTAATTTTGTGTGTATTTAGTAGGGGTATATATATATGGTTTGTGTATATATATCTCTATGTATTGGTGAGTGCACGTATATATACACACCTATATATTGGTGTGTGTGTGTGTGTACATATATATAGGTGTGTGTGTGTATATATAAGGTATATATATAGTGTGTGTATATATATATGATATATATATATGAGTTGCATGAGAAATTTTAATACAGACAGACAATTCATAATGATCACATTAGGGTAAATGGGATGTCCATCACCTCAGGCATTTATTTTTTCTTTGTGTTACAAACAAGTCCATTATACTCTTTTAGTTATTTTCTTTTATTTTGTTTTTTACAGAGATACAATTTGTAATAAACACATCAGGGTAAATGAGGTATCCATCCCTTCAAGCATTTCTTCTTTGTGTTACAAACAATCCAATTATACTCTTTTAGTTATTTTAAATGTATAATTAAACTATTATTGACTACAGTCATCCTTTTGTGCCATCAAATAGGTCTTATATATTCTTTCTATTTTATGTACCTATTAATCATCTCCACTTCCCCTGCTGTACTCCCACTACCCTTCCCAGCCTCTGGTAACCATCATTCTATTCTCCATCTCCATGAGTTCAACTGTTTTAATTTTGACTCCCACAAATAAGTGAGAACATGTGAAGTGTGTCTTTCTGTGCCTGGCTTATTTAATTTAACATAATGACCTCCAGTTCTAGCCATGTGGTTGCAAATGACAGGATCTCATTCTTTTTTATGGCTTAATACTACTCCATTGTGTATATGAACCACATTTTCTTTAGCCATTCATATGCTGATGGACACTTAGGTTGCTTACAAATTTTGGTTATTGTGAATACTGCTGAAATAAACATGGGAGTGCACATAAGGTTTTGATATATTGATTTCCTTTCTTTGGAGATATATACATATATCTCCAAAGAATATCATCTATCTAATCTGCTATATATACATATATAATCTGTTTTATATATATACATATATATATATCAGATGTATATAACAACAGATGTCGGCGAGACTGTGGAGACATAGGAATGCTTTTACACTGTTGGTGGGAGTGTAAATTAGTTCAACCATCGTGGAAGACAGTGTGGCCATTCCTTAAGAATCTAGAACTAGAAATACCATTTGACTCAGCAATCCCATTACTGGGTATATACACAAAGGATTATAAATCATTCTACTTTAAGACACATGCACATGTATGTTTGTTGCAGCACTATTCACAATAGCAAACACTTGGAACCAACCCAAATGCCCATCAATGATAGACTGAATAAAGAAAATGTGGCACACATACATCATGGAATACTATGCAGCCATAAAAAAGAATGAGTTCATATCCTTTGCAGTGACATGGATGAAGCTGGAAACCATCATCCTCAGCAAACTAACACTGGAACAGAAAACGAAATACTGTATGTTCTCAGTCATAAATGGGAATTGAACAATGAGAACACATGGACATGGGGAGGGGAACAACACACACCAGGGCCTGTCAGTGGATTGGGGCAAGGAGAGGGAGAGCATTAGGACAAATA
>NW_016887520.1:0-1557 GCF_001698545.2 Rhinopithecus bieti | reverse complement strand
AAAATGTCAAGTTGAAGGATGATGAGGTGCCCAGATTCCCACCTTCAAACTGCCTGGCAGCATGCTGGGTGTAGTACAGCACTGTCTGCCGCTGAGTTTTCTCACATGTAAGGATTTGTATTGCATGAACCCGAGTCTTTGGGAGAAAACCAAGCCAGGCGTGATGGTTATTGCCTGTAATCCCAGCACTTTGGGAGGCTGAGGCGGGTGGATCACCTGAGCTCAGGAGTTCAAGACCAGCTGGCCAACATCATGAAACCCTGTCTCTACTAAAATACAAAACTAGCTGGGCATGGTGGCAGACACCTGTAATCCCAGTCACTTGGGAGGCTGAGGCAGGGAAATCACTTGAACCAGGGAGGTGGAGGTTGCAGTGAGCCAAAATTGTGCCACTGCATTTCAGCCTGAGCAACAGAATAAGACTCGGTCTCTAAATAAATCATTAAATAAATACATAATGCTTTCCATTTAATAAGCAGTCAAAGCCCTTGATCAGTTTAAAATAAATACAAGCCCCTTGTAAAGTAAGGCTAAATACTAAGTGATGGGGAGAGAAAAGGACATAAGTAATTCCTACTCTCATGAGGTTAATGACTAAATCCTATTTTCTAGACTCACCTGGCCTCTCTAAGCCCTGTGAATGAAACTGAATTTCTCACTCAATACCTGGCTATGACTTGCAATCATGAAAACCAAGAGTTGTGTTATGTCACCGTGTATTGCTTGTAACCTGAATTCCACACTAGGCTGGGATCAAGGGTTGAATCTTTCATGATTTGCTCCATAACCTGTGTGCTTCTTATCCCACACCAAACTAAGCTTTTTTCTAGAGGTCTGCAATTTACAGTTAGTATATAATAGTGGTTTTCAAACATGTAGTCTCTGGACTAGCAGCTCTAGCAGCACCTGGGAACTTCTTACAAATTCTCAGGCCCCACCCTGGACCTGATGAATCAGAAACTCTGGACTAGGGCTCAGCAATCTGTGCTGCAGTAGTCCCTCCAGGTGTTCAAGAACCTCTGGCATATAGCAGGTAGTAACATGTGTTTCCTTCTGTAGGTCCAAAGCCAGGGATACTATATGGTCTGTCTCAATATGAAAAAAATGACATGCAATTAAAAGACGTATATCTCCTTCCTACTCCCATCCTCTATCCAATGTGTTTTATTTTATGAGTTAAATAAGAAAATGAGTGGCAATCAGAGATTTCATCTAAAATGTATATTTACAGGTATCAGTTCTCATCCAGCCTGATCTCATCCAGTATCATTTATATCCTCTTACATGTAAAGTTTTAGAAAAGGATCTTCACAATGTAAGACTCAGGCATACTAGGAGTTCTGTAATAAAACACCAAGTAGATCAGAATGTCCAAAATTACTGGAGAAGAAAACTGGAATCATTGGTTATATTTTCAAATTGCATTCAACAGGAAATTTAAGTTTTGAATTTTTTTCACCTTCATCTTCCAAGTTAATAGAATTAAGCCAAAATACTCCAGTCTTCTGAAGCCTCTAGCCAGGCAAAATTTTACTATATTACTTCTTGCTTTTCAAC
>NW_016887519.1:0-889 GCF_001698545.2 Rhinopithecus bieti | reverse complement strand
GGGCGCGGTGGCGGGCGCCTGTAGTTCCAACTACTGGGAGGCTGAGGCGGGAGAATGGCGGGAACCCGGGAGGGGGGGCTTGCAGGGAGCCGAGATCGCGCCACTGCACTCCAGCCCGGGCGGCACAGCGAGACTCCGTCTCAAAAAAAAAAAAAAAAAGATATGTTAGGAAAGGAGGAAAGGAGCTACCTGGGACACTCTAGACCCAGTAGATGCTACATGGAGCAAAACTGAAGCCCCAGACATATGACTCTGGTCAAGCTGTTCTTGCCATCTCCAGCCATTTGAGCCAACCCAGCTGAGACCTCCAACGCTGGGAAGCAAAGACAAACCATTCCTGCTCTGCCTTGCCCAAACTCCAAGCCACTGATCATGAGTACAATAAAATAGTAGGGCCGGGCGCTGTGGCTCACGCCTGTAATCCCAACACTTTGGGAGGCCAAGGCGGGTGGATCACAAGGTCAGGAGTTCAAGACCAGCCTGGCCAAGATGATGAAACCTTGTCTCTACTAAAATACAAAATTAGCTGGGAGTGGTGGCAGGTGCCTGTAATCCCAGCTACTTGGGAGGCTGAGGCAGAGAATTGCTTGAACCCGGGAGGCGAAGATTGCAGTGACCCGAGATTATGTCACTGCACTCCAACCTGGGAGACAGAGTGAGACTCCATTTCAAAAAAACAAACAAACAAAAAAAAAACACAGTAGTTATTTTATGTCACTAAGTTTTGGAAAGGATGGTTATGTAGCATTAGATTACCAAGCAGCAGTAACATGATAGTGTCCCCAAGAAAATGTTTCCTTCTCCTGCCCACCAGAGAAGATTCTGTCTTGGCCTACTCAGATTCTTCCCCTCCCCTGCCTTCCACGGAGGGTCCTGCTTTCCCAGACCA
>NW_016887518.1:0-1571 GCF_001698545.2 Rhinopithecus bieti | reverse complement strand
AATAATAATTAAAATAAATAAATAAATAAATTAATTAATTAAAAAACAATCTTAGTAATTGTCGGTTCTTTCTTGCCTCCCTCCCGCTCTCCCAGGGAGGTTTGCCTGGGCTCTCAGAGCTGTCCTGGCCAGGCACCTGCCTTCTCCTGTTGGCTGGGGAATGGGCGCCAGGTCAGTCTGCTCCCTGCTTTCCTGTGAGGAGGCTTTAGAAGAGCAGGCACCTGCATTCCACCGACTGCCTGGTATTGATGGTGGCACTGCCGTGGAGCGGTGTCTCTGCAAGCCTCAATTTCCTGGCTCAATCCTGCTGAGTGAACGGGCCCTGCTGTGTCAGCGTCTTGACACAGTGTCCCCATTAGGCAGATGAGGTACTGAGGCTCAGGGAGCACAGGGCGGAGGAGTCCCTGACTATCCTCAGGACGTCCTTGCTGGGACGGCCCTGCGCCTCCTGTGCCAGCCAGTGCACCCCTGGCTCCACTCCCACCCTGCAGTTCACCCACTCTGGCACCCCTTCAGCCTCTCCCCACATCCCGTCCATAACCAGGCCTGCCTCCTTAAAGCCACCCTCTTTCCCACCCCATCACCGTGTCACGACTTTACCCATAGCTGCCTCTTTCTAGATCTCCCCAGTGCCGAATCTGGCTAAACACTTCTGCAATGGTCTCCCTCAGGAGCCTGGGGATCCTCCTAAACTGCGAATCTGTCAGAATTAGTGCCTTCTAGACACCCTCAGTGCCTTCTAGACACCCTGCCTCAGGAGGAGGTTAGCACTCCGTTGCAGCCCCAACACACTCCAGCCTAACTCTCCCACCCTCCCTCACCGGCCAGCCATCCCCACCATAGCGAACGTTTGGCACCCCTAAACCTACCTGCTGTTTCACACGTTAAGCCAGGAGCACGGCTGACCCTTCTCCCGCTGGGCTGAGCCAGTGGGTCAGGAGGATGGAACCCCAGCCACAGGAAGGGCTTCCCCACACGCCACCCCATTAGCTGGAATAAGCTCACGCGGTCCAGATGCTTCAGAAGATATCAGTGATGGCGCGGGCCCACAGGCTGGTCCACCATCCCCACCCCTTCTGCCCCAGTCTCCTAACAGTAGTCCCCTGTAAAGCAGGGAGCAGATCCCAGCGGGAACTGTGGAGAGATCTCGACCAGCACCATGGAGAACGGCAGCAGGGGCACCTGCACGGTCGCGAGCCTCACACTGTTGTTGGCATCCACACTACCCACACAATTTGAAATTCACACTTTGCCTTTATATTTTCCTTTTGAAAATATGTGTGCCATATACCTGCTTATAAAATACAGACAACACGAATATATGCACAAAATAAGAAAGCTGTTCCTTTTCCTTTTCCTCTCCCTCAATATCCCAGCTGGTTACAAAACTTCTAGACCTTTATTCGCATAAGAAAACACTTGCTTATATAGATACATCTATGTGTGTGCATGTGTGTGTATGTATGTGTGTGTGTGCATGTGTGTCTGATGTGTGTGCGGGTGTGTGCATGTGTGCACATGGGTGAATGTGTGCGTGTGCGTGCATATGTGTCTGATGTGTGTGCAGGTGT
>NW_016887517.1:0-438 GCF_001698545.2 Rhinopithecus bieti | reverse complement strand
AGACAAAACTAGAAAGAAGCTTTCTGAGAAAGTTCTTTGTGACATGTGAATTCATCTCACAGAGTTACACGTTTCTTTTCATGGAGCAGATGCTAACACTGTTTTCATAGAATGTACAATAGGATATTTGGGAGCACATTGAAGCCTATGGTGTCAATGGAAAATCCTGAGACAAAACCAAAAGCAGCTTTCTGAGAAACTGCTTTGTGATGTGTGAATTCATCTCGCAGAGCAACACTGTTCTTTTCATTGAGCAGTTTGCTAACCCTTTTCTTCTTGGAAACTGCAATGGGATATATGGGAGCACATTGATGCCTGTGGTGACAAAGGAAATTTCCTCAGACAAAACTAGAAAGAAGCTTTCTGTGAAACTGCTTTGCAATTTGTTAATTCATCTCACAGAGTTACACCTTTCTTTTCATGCAGCGCTTTGGTTCC
>NW_016887516.1:0-886 GCF_001698545.2 Rhinopithecus bieti | reverse complement strand
TAAGCAACTTCAACAAAGTCTCAGGATATAAAATCAATGTACAAAATCACAAGCATTCCTATACATCAATAACAGAGAAACAGAGGGCCAAATCATGAGTGAACTCCCAATCAAAATTGCTACAAATAGAATACAATACTTAGGAATCCAACTTATAAGGGATGTGAAGGATGTCTTCAAGGAGAACTACAAACCACCGCTCAAGGAAATAAGAGAGGACACAAACAAATGGAAAACATTCCATGCTCATGGATAGGAAGAATCAATATCGTGAAAATGGCCATACTGCCAAAAGTAATTTACAGATTCAATGCTATCCCCATCAAGCTATCACTGACTTTCTTCACAGAATTGCAAAAAAAACTACTTTAAACTTCATATGGAACCAAAAAAGAGCCTGCATAGCCAAGAGAATCCTGGGCAAGAAGAACAAAGCTGGAGGCATCAGGCTACCTGACTTCAAACTATACTACAAGGCTACAGTAACCAAAACAGCATTGCTACTGGTACCAAAACAGATACACAGACAAATGGAACAAAACAGAGGCCTCAGAAATAACACCACACATCTACAACCATATGATCTTTGACACACCTGACACAAACAAGCAATGGGGAAAAGATCCTCTATTTAATAAATGGTGTTGGGAAAACTGGCTAGCCATATGCAGAAAACTGAAACTGGACCCCTTCCTTAAACCTTATACAAAATCAACTCAAGATGGATCAAAGACTTAAATGTAAGACCTAGGACCAAAAAAATCCTAGAAGAAAATCTGGCCAATACCATCCAGGACATAAGGATGGGCAAAGACTTCACGTCTAAAACACCAAAAGCAATGGCAACAAAAGCCCAAATTGACAAACGGGATCTAATTAAACTAAA
>NW_016887515.1:0-882 GCF_001698545.2 Rhinopithecus bieti | reverse complement strand
CTTTATAGTTACTATAAGTGTACTGGAACTCTAAAAGAACTGGTTTGTATAATGTTATTCTTTACAAGGTATGTAGCCCAGGAAATGACCAACCTGATGTGTGTTATGACCCATCTGAGCCTCCCATGACCACAGTTTTAAAATAAGATTAAGGACTGAGGACTGGTAAGGGCTCATAAATGATACGAATAAAGTGTTAGCCAAAACAGAAGAAAAGGGGTGCCCAAACAAGTCACCTTAAAATTTGATGCCTGTGCTGTCATTAATAAAATAAGTTAGGAATAAGGTGTGGTTCTCTTAATTAAAAAACAGACGATATGGCAGAAAGTCAGTACATCTGTCATAAAAGACTGTGTGAAAATAAATGTGTTTTAAATACTGGTCTTGTGTCATTTAGGCCACTCGGATAAAAAAAAAAATGAAATGATCTAGTCCACCTTCAGAAAGGAAAAAATGGCCCTTCCTATACTAAAGGACAATGTAACCCCTTAGAGCTAGTAATAACCAATCCCCTTGATCCTCGCTAGAAAAAAGGGGAGCATGTGACCTTAGGAATCGATGGTACTGGACTGGATCCTCGAGTAAGTATCTTGGTTCGAGGAGAAGTTTACAAATGCTTTCCTGAGCCAGTGTTTCAAACTTTCTATGATGAACTAAATGTGCCAGTACCAGAAATTCCAGGAAAATAAGAAATTTGTTTTGCAATTAGCTGAGCATGTAGCCCAGTCTCTCAGTGTCACTTCATGTTATGTATGTGGAGGAACTGTAATAGGAGATCAATGGCCATAGGAAACCTAAGAATTAGTACCTACAGACCCACTTCCCAATGAATTCCCAGCTCAAAAAAATCACCCTGATAATTTCTAGGTCCTAAAACCCTCA
>NW_016887514.1:0-347 GCF_001698545.2 Rhinopithecus bieti | reverse complement strand
AAAGAAAGAAATATCTGTGAGTTCAGGCGCAGGGAGATTTTGAAACTATCCCATTAGAAAGTCAATAGTCTACCTACCTCGTTCTTTAGCAAGAATGCCCCATAATTAATCAAGTGGGCTAAAGGAATAAAAGCTTCCTGTGTGCAGTGTATTCTGTGAGCAAACAATAGCGGGAAACAAATGCCGGATGGGCTGTGGTAGGCATAACAGATGACAGAGTAGGAATTGGTTCATCTTGGCATTTTGGGGGGCTTTATCTTAATGTAATCAGTCAATTAGCAAACTTTCCTAATGACTGAGAGGCACATTGGCTAGCATGTGCGTGGTTTTTTGTGCTTGTTGTTGTT
>NW_016887513.1:0-701 GCF_001698545.2 Rhinopithecus bieti | reverse complement strand
ATACAGTCTCGCTCTGTCACTCAGACGGGAGTGGAGTGGCACCATCTTGGCTCACTGTATCCTCTGTCTCCCAGGTTCAAGTGATTCTTCTACCTCAGCCTCCTAAGTAACTGGGATAACAGGCATGCACCACTACACCCAGGTAATTTTGTATTTTAGTAGAGACAAGGTTTCACCATGCTGGCCAGGCTGATCTCAAACTCCTGACCTCAAGTGATCCACCTGCTTTGGCCTCCCAAAGTGCTGGGATTACAGTCATGAGCCACTGCACCCGGCCTCACCTTCTAATTCTATCTCTTTATAATAAGGATAAGGCCACTTGATTTGTTTTGTAGTTATAACTCTTTTTTATAAAGTGCACAGAAGTGCTTGGATTTATGCTGAAAATGCTGAATAAAATAAATACAAATGAAGTAGAGATCTCAGTCCACTGGATTCATTATGTGGAATACAGGGCAGTAGAAGTACTTGTTGTCACTTTAATAGCTGATAAAAGTATCTGGATTTATTTCATATAATGTACACTATTTCAGTTCTAGGAGAGTTTAAATGCAAAGACAATAAGATATTTATAATTCTGACTGCGTGTTTTAAAAAATACCTGTTACATATTAGAGTTAATAAAGACAAAATAGGTAGAAAGTATAATAAAATTGGAGTTAAAGTTATTTTTTGATGTTTTTCTTTAAGTGACCTAAATC
>NW_016887512.1:0-699 GCF_001698545.2 Rhinopithecus bieti | reverse complement strand
CTATTCTCGTCAAGTTACCATTGACTTTCTTCACAGAATTAGAAAAAACTACTTTAAACTTCATGTGGAACCAAAATAGCCCATATAGCCAAGATAATCCCAGCGAAAAGAATAAAGCTGGAGGCATCACGCTACCTAACTTCAAACTATACTACAAGGCCACAGTAACCAAAACAGCATGGTACTGGTACCAAAACAGATGTATAGACCAATGGAACAGAACAGAGCCCTCAGAAATAATACCACACATCTACAACCATCTGATCTTTGACAAACCTGACAAAACAAGCAATGAGGAAAGGATTCCCTGTTTAATAAATGGTGCTGGGAAAACTCATTAGCTATATGCAGAAAACTGAAACTGGATCCCTTCCTTACACCTTATACAAAATTAATTCAAGATGGATTAAACACTTAAATGTAAGACCTAAAACCATGGAAACCCTAGAAGAAAACCTAGGCAATACCATTCAGGACATAGGCATGGGCAAAGACTTCATGACTAAAACACCAAAACAATGGCGACAAAAGCCAAATTTGACAAATGGGATCTAATTAAACTAAAGAGCTTCTGCACCGCAAAAGAAACTAGCACCAGAGTGAACAGGCAACCTACAGAATGGGAAAATATTTGCAATCTATCCATCTGACAAAGGGCTAATGTCCAGAATCTACCAGGAGCTTAAACAAATTTACAAG
>NW_016887511.1:0-263 GCF_001698545.2 Rhinopithecus bieti | reverse complement strand
GGGAGGCCGAGGCGGGCGGATCACGAGGTCAGGAGATCGAGACCATCCTGGCTAACACTGTGAAACCCCGTCTCTACTAAAAAATACAAAAACTAGCCGGGCGAGGTGGCAGGCGCCTGTAGTCCCAGCTACTCGGGAGGCTGAGGCAGGAGAATGGCGTTAAACCCGGGAGGCGGAGCTTGCAGTGAGCTGAGATCCGGCCACTGCACTCCAGCCCGGGCGACAGAGCGAGACTCCGTCTCAAAAAAAAAAAAAAAACATTT
>NW_016887510.1:0-700 GCF_001698545.2 Rhinopithecus bieti | reverse complement strand
GCTTTTGGTGTTTTCATCATAAAGTCTTTGCCCAGGCCTATGTGCTGAATGGTATTGCCTAGGTTTTCTTCTTGGGTTTTCATGGTTTTAGGTCATACATTTAAGTCTTTAATCCATCTTGAGCTAATTTTGTATAAAGTGTAAGAAAGGGGTCCGGTTTCAGTTTTCTGCATATGGCTAGCCAGATTTCCCAACACATTTATTAAATAGGCAATTCTTTCCTCACTGCTAGTTTTGTCAGGTTTCTCAAAGATCAGATGGTTGTAGATGTGTGGTGTTATTTCTGAGGCCTCTGTTCTGTCCCATTGGTCTATATATCTGTTTTGGTACTAGTACCATGCTGTTTTGGTTACTGTAGCCTTGTAGTATAGTTTGAAGTCAGGTAGCATGATGCCTCCAGCTTTGTTCTTTTGCTTAGGATTGTCTTGGCTATGTGGGCTCTTTTCTCATTCCATATGAACTTTAAAGTAGCTTTTCCAATTCTGTGAAGAAAGTCAATGGTAGCTTGATGGGGATAGCATTGAGTCTATAAATTGCTTTGGGCAATATAGCCATTTTCACAATATTGATTCTTCCTATCCATGAGCATGGAATATTCGTCCATTTCTTTGTGTCCTCTTTTATTTCCTTGAGCAATGGTTTGTAGTTATCCTTGAAGAGGGCCCTCACATCACTTGTAAGTTGGATTCCTAGGTATTTT
>NW_016887509.1:0-265 GCF_001698545.2 Rhinopithecus bieti | reverse complement strand
AGCACTTTGGGAGGCCGAGACAGGCGGATCACGAGGTCAGGAGATCGAGACCATCCTGGCTAACCCGGTGAAACCCGGTCTCTACTAAAAAATACAAAAAATTAGCCGGGCGAGGTGGCGAGCGCCTGTAGTCTCAGCTACTCGGAGGCTGAGGCAGGAGAATGGCGTAAACCCGGGAGGCGGAGCTTGCAGTGAGCTGAGATCTTGCCACTGCACTCCAGCCTGGGCGACAGAGCGAGACTCCGTCTCAAAAAAAAAAAAAAAA
>NW_016887508.1:0-415 GCF_001698545.2 Rhinopithecus bieti | reverse complement strand
CTCGGCCTCCCAAAGTGCTGGGATTACAGGCGTGAGCCACCGCGCTTGGCCTTTATTTTTTTTTATTATTTATTTATTTGTTTGTTTTTTTGAGATGGAGACTCGCTCTATCGCCCAGGCTGGAGTGCAGTGGCTGGATCTCGGCTCACTGTAAGTTCCACCTCCTGGGTTCACACCATTCTCCTGCCTCAGCCTCCTGAGTACCTGGAACTACAGGCGCCCACCACCACGCCTGGCTAATTTTTTGTATTTTAGTAGAGACGGGGTTTCACCGTATTAGCCAGGATGGTCTCAATCTCCTGACCTTGTAATTTGCCCGCCTCGGTCTCCCAGATTACTGGGATTACAGGCATGAGCCACCGCTCCTGGCACTTATTTTATTTATTTATTTATTTATTTATTTATTTATTTATTT
>NW_016887507.1:0-1549 GCF_001698545.2 Rhinopithecus bieti | reverse complement strand
TTTCTCATTGATTTTCTTCTATATGATTGTAAGATTCTTTTATAATCCTTCAGGTTCAGGTTCAGTTATGTGTCAAAAAAATGTATGATTTGATTCTTTTTTTTTTTGAGACAGAGTCTCACTCGTTGCCCAGGCTTGAGTGCAGTGGCGTGATCTTGGCTCACTGCCACCTCCGTCTCCCAGGTTCAAGCTATTCTCCTGCCTCAGCCTCCCAAGTAGCTGGGATTACAGGCGCCCACCTCATGGCTGGCTAATTTTTTTGTATTTTAGTAGAGATGGGGTTTCATCACGTTGGCCAGGCTGGTTTTGAACTGCTGACCTCAAGTGATCCGCCCATCTCAGCCTCCCAAAATGCTAGGATTACAGGTGTGAGCCACTGCACCCAGTCAAAAGTGTATGACTCTTAATGGGGAATCATACAATGGGAAATATACAATGAATACTTTGAATGTAGACTTTCAACCTAACTTTCTTTCGTGAAAGTTTTCTTCTGATTTATCTTTGAGTTCTCTTTTTTAGAAATATGAGTTATGTGAATGTATGATCTCTGCTGTCTGCTTTCCACATCTAGCATTTTTTTTTCTGCAGTAGTTTTCATCTCTGACTATTCGAGCTTCATTTTATATGATCTTTCATAAGTTTGGTCTCTTTATCATTGATTTTATTTTCAGCAGTGTTGATTCTATCATTTGCTTTTCTAAGATGCTTTTCCTTTACTTAACGGTCTGCTCTCAGTTTATTTGAGAGCTGCTCTGCCAGCTCACTTATCATCCAATCTTATAATTATTTCATGTCTAATCTCTTATGTCATCAGTACCATGACTACTTTAATTTCTCTTAGAATATAGAAAATTTTACCTGAAAATTATCCCATTTCCTGAGGTAGTTCTTCCTCCAAAATATATCTGTCACGTGCTTTTACTTGTTAGTTCATTTCTGCCTCTCCCCTGCTCCTGCTCCTTCCTCCCTGTGCCTGCCATCCCATTTATTTTATAATAATAGTCTCTACAGATAGGACCCATGTTCAATCCATTTTGCCTTTTGCTGGTTTCTCAACTTTGACTATGAGTTCTCCTAGTCAGGTCTGCTGATTTCCAAAGAGGAGTGAGCAAAACTCACCTGTTTGAAAATGGTTTTCATTATAAAATAATACAAGATCATTCCAGAAACTTTAGAAAAGTCTAAAAGAGAAAATTTAAATGACTCATAATCTTAATATCCAGAAATAGGTTCTATTAACATTTTGGGATATTTCTTTCCAGTATTTTTTCATGCATGTATATTATTTCCACAGTTGAGACAGGAATAGGTGCACCCTTGCATCATACTTTTCCACTCACATTATCTATAAGCATTATTCTACATTATCGAAAGCTTTTGAAAACATTCCATATAACTGTTATATCCCTTCATGTGACTGTATTATCTTTTACTTAACTGTTCCTCTAAATGTGTGAGAGAAAGCTGAAACAAAATTCCTGTGCCCACAACTGTCTTTTATTGTTATCCTATTTATTTTTTGTTTCTATGATAAAACATGGCTCTAAGT
>NW_016887506.1:0-416 GCF_001698545.2 Rhinopithecus bieti | reverse complement strand
TAGAATGGCGATCATTAAAAGTCAGGAAACAACAGATGCTGGAAAGGATGTGAAGAAATAGGAATGCTTTTACACTGTTGGTGGGAGTATGAATAAGTTCTACCATTGTGGAAGACAGTGTGGTGATTCCTCAAGGATCTAGAACCAGAAATACCATTTGACCCAGCAATCCCATTACTGGGTATATACCCAAATAATTATAAATCATTCTACTATAAAGAAACATGCACATGTATGTTTATTGCAGCACTATTTATAATAGCAAAGACTTGGAATCAACCCAAATGCCCATGAATGATAGACTGTATAATGAAAATGTGGCACATGTACACCATAGAATACTATGCAGCCATGAAAAGAATGAGCTCATGTCCTTTGTGAGGACATGGGTGAAGCTGGAAACCATCATTTTAAGC
>NW_016887505.1:0-416 GCF_001698545.2 Rhinopithecus bieti | reverse complement strand
ATTCCATGTCTTTGGACTTTCATAGTTTCTGTTGTAAAATTAGCCCTAATTAGCCCAAATTCTGACTGTTTTTTCCCTGATGAGCTGACGGCAATGCCTAGGTCTCTCTTTCTCTTTCTCTCTCTTTTCTCTCTCTCTCTCTCTTTATCTCCTTTTGTGTGTGTGTGTGTGTGTGTGGTGTATAGGTTAAACATCCCTAATCAAAAAATCCAAATCTGAAATGAAATGCTCCAAAATATAAAATTTTTTGAGCACCAACATGTAGAAAATGTCACAGTTTAGTCAAAATACAAGTGCACAACACAATTTATTCAGAATGCCTTTTCATTCCTAGAGGACCCACTTCCTGATCCCTCAGCTGCTTCTGATGGTTCTTGTTCCTAAAAAAATAAAATACAGTAGTCTTTTAATGAAAA
>NW_016887504.1:0-867 GCF_001698545.2 Rhinopithecus bieti | reverse complement strand
GAAAATGAAGAAAATCTGGCCCCACACAGACAGATATGTGGATATTCTTCTTTGAGACTGCACCAAAATCCAATAAGCATAATTTCTTAAAGGTTAGTTGCATCATGGAACCAGAAACCATATCAATGAACCTGTCATATTCTGTTTTGTTAAGATCTGTTGATCAATCTTGTCCTTTAAATGAATCTTGCATAAATCATTTATGCATTCATTCATGAATCTTTTATCCATGCATGATTTTGTTGCATCATGCATTTGTAATTTGGAAAATATTAGTTCACTGTGTCATGCAAATCCCACATGTACCTTCCATTATACGATATATATATATTATTTTACTTTAATTTCCAGGATACATGTGCAGAGCATGCAGATTTGTTACATAGATATACGTGTGCCATGGTGGTTTGTTGCACCTATTGACCTATCCTCTAAGTTCTGTCCACTCACCCTGCACACCCCAACAGGCCCTAGTATGTGTTGTTCCCCTCCCTGTGTCAATGTGTTCTCATCGTTCAACTCACACTTATGAGTGAGAACATGCAGTGTTTGGTTTTCTGTTCCTGTGTTAGTTTGCTGAGGATGATGGTTTCCAGCTATCAGGGAAAACCCATCCCCGATATTTAACGTGGGTCCTTTTCTATTTTCCCTAAGTGTCGGCTGGTCTGAGAAATAAAGGGAAAGAGTAGAAGAGAGAAATTTTAAAACTGGGTGTCCAGGGGAGACATCACATGTCAGCAGGTTCCATGATGTTCCCTGAGCCATAAAACCAGCAAGTTTTGTTAGCAATTTTCAAAAGGGGAGGGAGTGTACGAATAGGTTGTGGTTCACAAAGATCACATGCTTCACAAGGTAATAAAATATCAC
>NW_016887503.1:0-867 GCF_001698545.2 Rhinopithecus bieti | reverse complement strand
AAGAGGTCCAATATAATCAACCTGCCACCAGGTAGCTAGCTGATCACCCAAATGAATGGTGCCATATCAAGGGCTCAGTATTGGTCTCTGCTGCTGGCAAATTGGGCACTCAGCAGTGGCTGTAGCCAGGTCAGCCTTGGTGAGTGGAAGTCCATGTTGCTGAGACCATGTGTAACCTCCCTCCGTGCCACCATGACCACTTTGTTCATGGGCTTACTGGGCAACGATGGGTGGCTGGGAAAAGAAACTGAGTGGTGTCCTCAGAAGGGGTCATCCTCTCCACTCGATTATTAAACTCCTCCTCTGCTGAGGTCACCCGTTGGTGGGCACTCACATGGGATACAAATGTCTTCACAGTTTTGGCCACTCAGAGAGGTCCATCCACATACCTCTACCCCAGATTTCTTTCTCACCAATTTTCCAATCATGCTTCTTCCAAGTCCCTGACCAACCAACCAAACCATCAGCTACATGAATCATTGTATACTCGCACATCTGGCCATTTATCCTTCCATGCAAAGTGCACAGCCAGGTGCACTGCTCAAAGTTCTGCCCACTGGGAAGATTTACCTTCCCTGCTGTCCTTCAGGGATGTCCTAGAAAGGGGCTGTAGTGCTGTGGCTGTCCACTTTCAGGTGGTTCCTGCATATCGTGCAGAAACATCTGTGAACCAGGCCCTGGTCTTCTCTTCCTCTGTCAGCTGATCGTAGGGAACTCCCCATGAGGCCATCAGTGAAGGCTTGGGGAGAGAAGACAGGGTGGCAGGAGTGGAGACCATGGGCATTTGAGCTACTTCCTCATGGAATTTACTTGTCCTTTCAGGACCTGCTCAAGCTTGATCACGTGTATACCACTTCCATTTGATGA
>NW_016887502.1:0-830 GCF_001698545.2 Rhinopithecus bieti | reverse complement strand
TACACATGTATATACATATATACATGTATCTATATGTATACCCATACTATGTATATATACACACATACATACTATGTGTATACATACATATATATGTGTGTATATATAATACATATACACGTGTATATATCTAAAATTATACATGATTATATATTATGTATATATATATTACATTCTGAGATACTGGGAATTAGAACTTCAACATATGAATTTTAAAAGGACACAATTCAGCATACAGTATCACATATGACATACTGTGTATTTGCTTCTTTTGCCTGAAGACTGCATATTATTTTATGTTTTATAATCTTCTTGAAGCCACTTAAATTACACTGTAACTTCATCATGCCCTTTACAAAGGACTGTGCTACACCTTATGGGTGACATGGCCTAGTTATTTAAGGATGATGCTACAATATATTTACTTTGTCTCCCTGATGATCATTTTATTTGTAAGAACATGTTTTCATCCTCTCCTTGGCAACAACTTGTAATTCTCCGCTACGTCTGTGTCATTGCCTTGATAACCACATGTACTCTTTCTGCATCATCTTTCTGACTACCACATATGATGTGGTATAGCATATGTCTTATATCCCTGATAGCCACATGTGATGCTGTCTTATCTCTTACCTCTCTGTAGGACCTTTATGAGATTACACTATGTCTACGTCATCTCCCTGATGGCCACAGATGGCAGCTGCATTACATGTGTGCCATCTCCCTGATCACATATGCCCCTACGCTGTCTGATTCATCTTTCTCATGACCATATATCCTGCTTCACTATGTGTAGATCCTTTCATGATAACAGTTTTTGGCTCTGTGCT
>NW_016887501.1:0-1545 GCF_001698545.2 Rhinopithecus bieti | reverse complement strand
GTAAAATTAATTATTAATTACATAAATCAACCCAATTAAACATATTATTAAATGTTATGTTATTTTAATTCAACAATGTTTGATGAGCATTTTTTCAGTGGCTCTTGGTAAGACAAGTAAAACCATGAATTGCGTATGTCATTTTAGAAAAGGAAAAAATAAGGTCAACACCAAGATGTGAATTTTCATTACGTTGTTAACTTACAATAACAACTATCTTTACTTTCTTTTATAAAATGAAGTTCTATATGCTTTCTCATTCTCCAAGAAGCATTTAAAGAAATATAGAGTGGTTGCAAAATATATTAAACATTTTGAAGAACTCTATAAGTACAAAGTACGCTCTGTGTTTATAATTATTGTCATGTAGGAGTGAAATAGATAATTCCCAAATCTCTCAAATCTGTCAGTGGGAGATTTTCTAGTTCTCATACTAAAATGCTATATAAAGCTTACAGTATTATGTAAACTTAAAATAAATTAAATGAAACTGGTAAATTCAGAGTTTGAAAAAATAACCACAGAAGAAAATAAAATTGGCCGTTGTGCTATCCTCCATTTTCATGCTATGGCTCATAAATTTTCTTGCTCTGTAAAAGACATGATAAATAATATATCATTGTACTTTTCCTCTAAATTACTTAAAATAACTGTCTTGGAAAAGCTAAGGTCATTGACTGGACTGGAGGTATAGGTAGCTAAGTAAAATTGGATAAGAACTAGTTGATATTTCTATCATCAAATAAATAAAAGAGTCATTTATTTACTGTACTTATCTATGCTAATTAGTCTTTAGAACAATGTAGGTTTACTACAGTGGAGAAATTATGTTAGTTTCTCTAAACTTCAAGATCCTATCAGTAATAAGAGAATTATCTAAGTTACAGTCTTATAATACTATATTCATGTAACTAGACTAAAACAATTCTTGGCAAAGAATTGATATTCAATAAATGAGAGCTTCTGACATTTTATTATCATATTTTATTGATCATAAATTAAAATTGCTACTAGGTTATGACATTTAGTTTAATAAAAGCATCTATGTCCAAAACTTACAAACATTGCTGCTAAGGTATGGAGTGATGACGTTTTACTCCCTGGAAATCAGCTTCTCCATTCTTTGAGACTAAATGTTCATTACTATCTACCCTTTCACATCACACTCAGAGATATACAAATATATTGTAGGATACTGCTATAATTTTAATTTAGAAGATTTTAAAATCTTATCCTGATATTGTTGTTTTGAAATATGATTGTGTATAAAGCTATGACTCCTTTTACTGGCTGAGTTTGCTGTCTTGCAGGGTCAAACAATACACATTACATTTTAGAAAACATTTGAATAGCCAGCAATATGTTTCATCCTTCCAAACTGAAATGAAGTTGTATCACAACTTTAATAAGGTCAGTCTCATGTTTATTTTAGAAAAAATAAAATAAGATTTGTTGATAGATTGATGGTTTTATATGACACATAAATGTAACCAATAGATTCATTAAAATAATTTTAAATAGTAAATTAATGGAAAAAGAAACTCA
>NW_016887500.1:0-218 GCF_001698545.2 Rhinopithecus bieti | reverse complement strand
ATCTCCATTGAAGGGACTACCATCTCCACAGAAAACCCACCATCTCCACGGAAAACCCACCATCTCCACGGAAAACCCACCATCTCCACGGAAAACCCACCATCCCCACGGAAAACCCACCATCCCCACGGAAAACCCACCATCCCACGGAAAACCCACCATCCCCACGGAAAACCCACCATCCCCACGGAAAACCCACCATCTCCATTGAAGGGACT
>NW_016887499.1:0-829 GCF_001698545.2 Rhinopithecus bieti | reverse complement strand
TAGATTTTCTTAAAATATTAACACTTCCCAGAATAAATATATTTAATTATAATAAATCATAGTTACACTGTCAAACCAACAAACTGAAAGCATTTTCAGTACCTATATCCATATAGTATGTTTGGCACTGTGAGTGATAACATGACACATCAAACTGTTCCTGAAGTTGAAGAATTTACAAGCTAGTTTTGGGAGAGAGAAAACATAAACACTTTAAATCCTAACAATTTATACAAAAAAAAAGAGATAGGCTGTCTGCAGATAAAAGTTCACAAAAGTAAGGGATCAACCATGCACTATGAGAGAAGCCCTCAGAGAGAAGATAAGACTTCAGCTAGACTTGTAAAGATGGTTGTTCTCCGCAAAAGCTTGAGTAGGGCAATTACTCCTAGAAAGCAATCACAACTTCACATTTTCTGATAACAGTTTCCTCAGGCAATTACATCAGTGCACTTCCATTCAGTTTTAACAAACCTGCCAATGATTCTTCCTTGATAAAATATTCATTTGAAGTTCTAATGTCATCGGATTTGAAATATCAGGAAGGATGAGTACTTGTTTTCTGTTGTTGTTGTTGTTTGTTTTCTGTTTTGTTTTGTTTTGCTTTGTTTTACTTTGCTTTTGCAAGGTAGAGATTAGGGTGATAGTGCTTTAAATGGTCTTTCTACAACACTTTGGACAACCTATCCTTATTGAGATAACCCACTGTTTAGTGCATACATATATCTCTTTTCAATGCTAGACAAATAAGAGAAATAAGATTTCTTAAATCAACCCCACAAAACTAAAATTTTAACAATAAAATTGTCTTCTTTATCCCTAAACAAGA
>NW_016887498.1:0-652 GCF_001698545.2 Rhinopithecus bieti | reverse complement strand
TGGGGCCTGGTCCTGCCTCCCTCCTTGATGCTGACGATCATGGGCAGCGAGGCAGTCTCTGAGGCGATGCACTGTCGTGGCCCCAGAAACGGCCACTTGAAGGCCAGGGCCTCCGGCGGCTGCTGGCAGGTGCCCACACACTCATAAGCCAGGAAGCCCGGGGCTCCAGCACCCAGTTCTCGGCCCACTTCATCCCCTGCAGGTCAATGTACATCTCCTGGCGGCAGCAACGGGTGCCCTCGGTCACTGGTGCTTCAGGGTCACAGTCGCCCTGAGCTCTGTGTGGGCAAAGAGAGCAGGGTCAGCAGTCATCTGGGATGGAGATTTATGATCCATCTCTCAACTTCAAAAGCTGGATGTTTGTGATATAGGATAGACAGCTACAAATAACTTGAAAATTAATAACTGATATTTACTGAGGACCTCCTAAGAGTCAGAGGAAGAATTGTATACATTGTCTCATTCATTCCCAGAGCACTCTGAAAAGTTGTCCATTTCAAAACAAATTTAATTGCCTCTCTGTCTCTTTATTCCGGCTCACCAGTTTAACCCTCAGCACCTACCCGTAGTCTCCGAGGTCCAGGGTGTGCAGCTCCAGCTGGGGCTCCCCAAGCCCGGCCGGCGCCCTCTGCGAGGCAAAGCGGACCAGCTT
>NW_016887497.1:0-1573 GCF_001698545.2 Rhinopithecus bieti | reverse complement strand
GGAGGGGAGGGGAGTGAGGGAGGGAAAGGAAAGGAAAAGGGAAGGAAAGGAAAAGCAAAGGAAACGGGCAGCCTGCCTAGCATTGCAGAAGATCCCATGCACCTCTCTGGAAGGTGGGAAGTGGTCATGAGGTGTGAAAGAGCATGCTGGCCCAGAGCGTGCTTTTTTTGGCCCACTCTATGTTTTTTTTTAAATGTTTAAATGTTAATCTCTTTATTAGTTAGCTCTTGCTCATTTATGCTGCAGTAACAGACATCCCCATGACCTCAGCAGCTCATAGGAACAACATGACACACATTGGTGGTGGCTTTCCTCCCAGGCACTACCCCACATCTTGCCTGCTGTGTTTGGGCACCCAGGCAAGAGTAGCAATCCATCTCAGTCAATGGCAAAGGAAGGTGAGACATGGTGAAACTACATATTTGCCCTCAAGATTCTGCTGCATATAGCAATGTCATGCCAAATTCCGTTTCATTGGCCAAGGCAATGTCAGGGAGCCCTTCAAGCCACGTGGTGAGGGTGGGATATGTGGACATCTGACTAAGAGGACAGGCAGAACACTTGAGAATAAATGGGAGGCTCTATTTTCTTCTTTTTTTTTTTTTGACGTCTTCATGCAGCAGGAATGGGAGGTTCTAATATCATCTCACGCATCCTTTGGCCCAAGGGCGTCTCTCCCATGCACCATGCCCCATGCCTCTCTCTCACCATGGCCCAGTGCACACAGGGAGGTCCCAGCTGGTGCTCAAGTTCGCAGCCTCACATTCATAAATGGAGTGCTGTTTACCACCCTCAGTGTGGCTAGCTTTAAACACAGCCACTAATAAGGTGATTGCTTTTATCATAAAATGCTTAAAGAGCATTGGATATTCTGACTTCAAGATGTCCAGAAACAAGAGGAAAATCTTTTCAACACTGTCAAAACGTTTTCCCTGTCTTTGTGGCCAGCTCCCTCAGTTCTTAGATGGTTAAGTGCATCTCCTCGTGCATTTAATATTCAGGTATGCAGTGACTCTACCTGTGGTTCTCCCCATGTAGTGGGTGCAGGGTGCATGGCCAGCAATGGATGGCAGAAATCCAGCCCTATTGCGCTTCCCGTCACGGGTGCAGAATCAGGACTCATGGTCACACTCCCTGACAGCCCCAGTGTTATTCCTGTACCTGAGAGCAGGCAGAAAAGCAAGGTTTTCAGGGCAGGTGTTCAATATTCTGTGTAAAAAATGTCAGTGTTCCTAACAGAGTGAGCAGTGGGGAAAAGGTGAGTCACCTCAGAGGGATGCTGGTTTTGTGTTCTTCTCAACTGTTCTGTAATAAAGGAGTTTCTAGAGACTGGAAACAGCGGAAAAGATGCACCATCAACACAAATTGTCATGTGCATTGCACAAACACAGTTTCTCATTCAGGGGCATTTTCTTTTTTTATTATTTTTTATTATACTTTAAATTCTAGGGTACATGTGCACAACGTGCAGGTTTGTTGCATATGTACACATGTGCCATGTTGGTGTGCTGCACCCATTAACTCGTCATTTACATTAGGTATATCTCCTAATGCTGTCCCTCCCCTACCGCCA
>NW_016887496.1:0-883 GCF_001698545.2 Rhinopithecus bieti | reverse complement strand
AAATATTTGTCATGATGGAAAGATCCTACTAATTATTTAAAAGAACCATCCAAAATTGAACATAAGGTCTCCTTTTTCTTTCGTTTAGAAAACAAAATCTTTAGAAAATTTTTTAGAAAACAAAATCTTTCAAAATCTTTAGAAAAGTTAAAATTAAAGCCTGACTTTGTGATGAAATTATGTGGTTGGTTAAATTTGGATGCTGGTTATCAGACTTAAAAAAAAAAAGTACCTTTTGAAAGATCTGAGACTTACTTATGACAGGAAAAAATAGAGTTTGAAAACTTTTGTATACAAAGTGTAGCATGTAAGTTGTGTCTATGAATGTGTCTCTGTGGATGTGTTGTATCTGTTATATAAAACTTGAATAGAGTCTATAAAACAGTTCTCAAGAGTGTTTCCACTGATAACAGATAAATACAGATAGGGATATAAACATCATGGTTAAATAAATAGCAAAAGGATCAGCTTTTGAATTTCTCAAAATGTTGATTTTCATCACCTTAGGAAAGATGTGTTACTTGTTATACATCCAGCACGTTAAGTCCTAGTGTCAAGTGAGTCAGGACTATAGTCATAGATATATTTACCACTCCTTGCAACTTTAGCTATATTATAAAACTTGGAGATGATAACATTTACAAATAGACTTGTTCATGTATTAGTAGTAAATTCAGAGTGGTTTTCCACCGTGATGCGTGCTTTCTGCCCTAAGTATATACAGTCTTTTCAGATTTATCTGTGAGCTATCTGGCTAATTGTTTTAGTAGTAAATTCAGAGTAGTTTTCCACCGTGATGCGTGCTTTCTGCCCTAAGTATATACAGTCTTTTCAGATTTATCTGTGAGCTATCTGGCTAATTGTTTATCTGTGAGCTATCTGG
>NW_016887495.1:0-1292 GCF_001698545.2 Rhinopithecus bieti | reverse complement strand
TAATTTTCTATTTTAGTGGAGATGGAGTATCACCATGTTGGCCAGGCTGTTCTTGAACTCCTGATCTCAAGTGATCTGCCTGCCTCGGCCTCCCAAAGTGCTGGGATTACAGGCGTGAGCCACCAGACCCAGCCTTTTGTTTTCATGTATTTATTTATTTTGAGATGGAGTCTTGCCGTGTTGCCCAGGCTGGAGTGCAGTGGTGTGGTCTCGGCTCATTGCAAACTCTGCCTCTTGGGTTCAAGCAGTTCTTGTGCTGCAGGTTCCCGAGTAGCTGGTACTAGAGGCGCCTGTCACCACGCCCAGCTAATTTTTTGTGTTTTAGTAGAGATGGGGTTTTGCCGTGTTGGCCAGGCTGGTCTCGAACTCCTGACCTCAGGTGATCCACCCACCTTCAGCCTCCCTAAGTGCTGGGATTACAGGCATGAGCCACCGTGCCTGACTCTTTGTAACTTTAGAACAATGACTGTCTTACTGACCGTGTTTTCTCTCACCTGTGGAGTCAGAACTGAACCATAACCAAGCTTCCTCCTGCCTGCTATGGGGCCCTTCTGGAATGTTCCAGAAGTGGCATCAGGAGGCTGCCCAGCCAGCTTGTGAGTCGTATTCTAGAGTCAGAGTTTGGTGCCAGCCTGGGCCAGGCCCCATCCCCACTTCCCTGCCTGATTTGCCCCTGTCTACACCATTGTACTGGGAGACACTTCCTGTCCCTCCTACATAGCCCATGCTAAGCAAGGTGCTTCTGTCCATCTCACCTTTCCGATGCAGGAAGGGCTGAAGTCATGGAGGGGCAGCCGGTCAGGCCCAGCGAGGGTGGCATGGATGCTGTCCTTAGTGGCAGATAAGAGGGGATGGGCTGGGACTGCAGGCCTGGCTGCCCTAGCTGCTCCTGCGGGTCAGGGGCTGCCCATTAGCCTGGCCAGGGCCCCTCATTGGATCCCTCCTGTCTGCCCAGTCCACAGCCCTTGCCCCTTGCCCACCCGCTGCCAGTTCTCATCGGCCCTGCTTCCCTACTTGACTCTGCCTCCCTGGCCTCCCCTCCTCGGTCTCTCTCCTCCCCGACTTGTCCTCTGTCTGAGTCTGGCAGGACAGAGTCCGACCGTCTGGCCCCTCCTGGCTCGGTCCGCTCCTTCTGCTGTCCAGGTCACTTGGTTTTGGCCTGCTGGCCGCCTGCTCTCCAGGCTGCCCCTTGCCCAGGGCTGCACCCCAACCGGTCCTCCGTCTTGGTGGTGCTGGGACTGTATTTTCTGTCCTCTGCAGTGGGCTGGTTTCCCTCGTGTGCTGAGGCCCCT
>NW_016887494.1:0-204 GCF_001698545.2 Rhinopithecus bieti | reverse complement strand
GAGAGAGAGAGAGAAAGGAAGAAAGGAGGGAGGGAGGGAGGGAAAGAAAGGGAAAGAAGGAGAGAAGGAAGAAAGAAGGAAGGAAGGAAGGGGAGAGAGAGAGAGAGAAAGAAAAGAAAAGAAAGAGAGAGAGAGAGAGAGAAAGAAAGAAAGAAAGAAAGAAAGAAAGAAAGAAAGAAAGAAAGAAAGAAAGAAAGAAAGAAA
>NW_016887493.1:0-882 GCF_001698545.2 Rhinopithecus bieti | reverse complement strand
TTTTCCTTATTCTAAGTTTCTATGCCTCCCAAAGTATACACACATACACACACACACACACACACACACACTATGCTCTCATCTAATATGGACCAAATCCTGTCTTTCCTAATAAAGGAAAGTGCACTCTCTTAGGCGTGCACTCTCTTCACATAATACTTTTCACTGTTATTAAAACACATCTATATTATTATGTAATTGGTGTTTCTGCAATCAAATGAATGGGTGAATGATTCACTGCCTGTTTTAAGGAGAAACAAGAAATTAAGTATGAGGAGAAGGTCTGGAGACAGACTGTGGAGCCAGGTTAGGACATATTAGTTGTAATGTATTTGAAATTGTTTTATTCCATTAATAAAAAAATTTGTATTTAATATTACTGATCATGTTACATTCTCCATAACTCCTAAGTTAATGAAAAAATGCAGAACAGAAGAAAATAAAGACATACCAATATCAGAATATATTTCCTTCATATGACTGAATGTTTGGGTCCTGTGTTTTAAGTGTTTCTCGGTTAGTTTAGAAAGTACTTTCAAAGGTTATTAATTTAAAACTAAGAAATCCAATAATAAAATGGTGGGAAAGCATAGAAAAGTGTGAGAATAAAATGAAATCATTGTTCCACTTGATTCTCTCTTTCCAGAAACAGCTATTTTAATGGTTCACTTTTAAGTAACTTTTATTTATTTATTTTACTTTGTATGATAATTATTGTTATTTTCTATTTGTTAATTGACAAAATTACATATTTATGGTGCACATGATGTTTCGATATATGTATACATTGTGAAATGGCTAAATTAAGCTAATCAACATACGTATTACATCTTATCATTTTTTTGTGGTGAGAACACGTAATTCTACTCTTTTTTTTTTTTT
>NW_016887491.1:0-309 GCF_001698545.2 Rhinopithecus bieti | reverse complement strand
ATTTTCACCGTAGGCTTCAATGGGCTCCCAAATATCCCTTTTCAGATTCTACAAGAAGAGTGTTGCCAACCTGCTGCAACAAAAGAAAGGTTTAACACTTTGAGATGAATCCACACATCACAAAACAGTTTCATCGATCGCTTCTTTCTAATTTGTATCTGAGGATGTTCAGTTTTCTCCATAGGCCTCTATAGGCTCCAAATGTGCAGTTGCAGATACAACAAGACAAGTGTTTCCAACTTGCTGAATCAAAAGAAAGATTTAACTCTGTGAGATGAAATCACACATCAGAAAAAATTTGACAGGTAG
>NW_016887490.1:0-1131 GCF_001698545.2 Rhinopithecus bieti | reverse complement strand
CTTGTGAACTAATAGTTTCAAAGTGACTGTTGAATGATGTTACAAAATCAGGCATGGGTAAAAGATTCTTTCAAGAAGCAAAGTAAACCAAAGAATTTTTCTGTAAATGAATATTTTACTGATATATTTTTAGATTCCACATTCAAACTAACTTTTAAGAAACCACTTCCTGCCGAGTTTTTGTACAGTGTCCACGGACACACACAATTATTTTTAAAGGCTATTAAACTGCTCCTCACTTTTCTGATTACATATACAGGTGAGGCCAAATTTTCTTCATATATTTCAACCAAAACAACATGTTAAAACAGATTAAACACAGAAGCAAATTAGGCACTGCGCCAGCATTTTATTAAGTCAGATATTAAAAGATTTATAAAATGAAAACAATCTGAGTCTTTAACTCATTTGTTGTTTTGGAAAACATGTCAACTTTTCATAAAATAAATTGTTAGCATGGAATGAGTTTGTCACTTTTGTAAATGAACTGATAAAGTAATATTTTAAAAGTTTCCGTTTTATTTTAAAAGTGGTAAGATTCAATAGATAGAATCCAGTAAAAGTGTCTTTTGGGTCCTCAGTAACTTTTATGAGTGTAAAAGGTCATAAAAAATGAGAGTCACTGACTTATATTATCTTGATTAATATGTACTTTGGTAGAAGTTCTAGGAATATTGTGTAGCCATGTTTCCAAATAAATGATTTTAGAGTTTGCTGTATATCATGTGATTACCCTTCTATACTCATCTTACTATATGCAGTACAATATGCATAATCTATGGAGTGGTCTAAAGTGCTAAAGCTATTCACAAAGACCAGTAGGCCCTTTCTGTTCTCAAGTAATGCTCTTCTTTATCTGTGGAAATGGAATTGTTTCTATTACAAGATGGTCATCACTACATCTTGCCCATGCCTCATTCAACAAGCTATTTTGTATGACTCTTCCCGGATAAGATCATCTTGATTATGGTCAATGCTTTTCAAAGTGGCTTAGAGTGGTACTTATTTGATTTCAAATCTCTGCTGAACAACTTTTGCTTCGATAAAGTTGATTGCATAAGATGTCAGCATTATTTTACAAAAGTTTTGCATTCATTTTAGTTGAGTTTAAGGAATTTGTGGATGGAAATG
>NW_016887489.1:0-265 GCF_001698545.2 Rhinopithecus bieti | reverse complement strand
GAGAGGGAGCGCCAGGCTGGAGTGCAGTGGCTCACTGCAATCTCCACCTCCTGAGTTCAAGCAATTCTCCTGCCTCAGCCCCGAGTAACTGGGATTATTACAAGTGCGCACCACCACGCCCAGCTAATTTTTTTTTTTCAGATGGAGTTTTGTTCTTGTTGCCCAGGCTGGAGTGCAATGGCACGGTCTTGGCTCACTGCAACCTCTGCCTCCGGAGTTCAAGTGGTTCTCCTGCCTCAGCCTCCCGAGTAGCTGGGATTATAGG